>NC_043742.1:1701051-1742018 GCF_004337985.1 Pyricularia pennisetigena
AAAAAAAAAAAAAAAAGCCGACGGCTTTGCTAGGTTTCGGAAGGGCACAAAGAAGATATCCTTGAGACACAATCTCAATGGGAGCCAGGCCATCATCCAAACTTGAGTGTGATCCGGAACAGTTAATCGAATCAGGACGGCGGCTAGTATCGTAGGAGGGAATTTTACTTTACCTTCATCACCCACGCACAGTGACAAGACAGGCTGATCAAGTGACTTTACCTGGGTGTCTCCACTCGGCCGGAGGACCCAGCCGATTGGGCAAAACACGGGCAAGCAGTAAAGTGGGTCACCCTTGCAGCCTACAGCCAGTCAATCCCGCCTCTTTGCCAGAACCTTTCGCTTCATTCACTGCCAACCTCGAACCGATCTTGATCGGTCATTCATCACCCACAACTACGACGACTTTTACCGCCAAGTCGCCCGACGCGCCTTCATTCAGCCTGCGCGAAAACTTCCGACCGACGAGTTTTCGCCATTTACGAGTACTTTTAACCTTCCGCACTCGACCGTACGACCGACTTCGGGGCCAGCCGAAGACGACCTGTGCATGACGGTTTCGACGACCCAAAGCGATTGCCGTCGGCATTCTGGCGCGACTTGCCACCGCGGACAGCCTTATTGAGACTTCGGTTTTTCGGCCAGGCGCATCAGTAGCATCAGTTTGCGGCTCCCTGAGGGTTTGCGCGACGGACTACTTTGATCGTGTCGATTTTTTGATTTTTTTGATTTTTTCGATTCGTTGTTTGATCTTGGTCGCCCGCTTGGCCGAGACGTGCACTGGACCGACCGGGAAACATCAGTCTCTGCGAACTAGATTATCAACAGTTTCTTGGCCACGGTTGGAACACAGAGGCTGGGTATTTTTTGAACAATACTCATTTCGCATTCTGCGCTCGACCATCATGTCCTTCCATCCTCAGACCCCGCAGAGTCCCTCGCAAACGTCCCCGAGCATAAGCGATCCGTCGACGAGTCTGAACTCGTCCATGACATCAACGACCACAACTCTTCCGACACCTGCTCATTCCGTCACCGGCAGCTGTCTTCCATCCGAGATGAACCCTGATATCATCATGGGCGATGATACGCCCCAAAAGCGCAAGCGAGCGCTCGAAGATGGCGGAGACAGGGAACATAAGAAGGCCCATATAGAGGACCGCAGACTCGGTATTGAAAACCTGCACATGGATGTTGGTGAAAAATACCTACTTTGCAGAACTCGTAAGGCATCCCTTCTCAGGACTTGCACGTACCTACCTCGCATCCCCAGGTCTGTCATAGTCGGCGCAGGCATTGCACCTGGCCCCAGCGCTAGACTACTGCTCCCTGTGTAGAATTTTCCTTACCCGCCTGTGACGACTATATTTCTCTTTGAGTTAACATGGCTTGAACCCGTTGCAGAGCATGTGTCCTCGTTTCCTCGCATGTCAGACGATCTTTTCGAAGCGTTTGGCCTTACAGGTATCGCCGCCGAAGTTGCCCGCGTCTTGCCCAACGGTGAGAAAAATGCGATGCGCAAGACGTACAAGGGTCACATCAAGAAACTTGGAGTCGCTGGTCATTTCGACGCTGTCAAGAAAAACCACGAAGACCCGAGCAGCTTATTAGCAATGTACTTTGTACCGGCGGAAGATTGGATCAACACCGAAGTCCACGGGAAAGACATCACTGCCGGGCTCTCAAGCGAAGCACTGCAAAATCTCTCACGTGCGACTACAATGGCGAGGGGGCCCATTTCCAAGAAGGACTGGGACACGTCTGTGCTGGGTGATTTGGACAAAGCTGCCAAGCAGACCTCATCTGCCAAGGTCACCGCACCAAACACACCTCTTAACCTACCGCCATTAAACAGACCCAAAGGTTCTCAGCCGCCCCCTGGCGAGGCTGCCCGGATACGTAGGGTTGGCAAGAAGCGAAGCTACGGTGACAGCAGCTTCGAAGGCTACAGTGAAGCCTTCACGGACGATGATCCGGGGGCAGATGTTGGCTATTCTACAGGCGAGGGTGATGGTGGGCAAAAACGAAGGAAAAAGGTGCATATCCTCGGTGACGGCCCTTTCAGTCTAATGCCTGTTGATACTGACTGTCTGCAGAACCCTGGAACTCCCGCCCAGAACTACCCTTCTGCCGTTCGCCAGCAAAACTACGGGCCCGGCATGGTCGGTGCATAACGTGTCCAGTACAATCGGCTAGACCAAGCACGTCTGCCGATGTCGGTTACAGAATTTTGGCACTATTGTTCAAGCGACAGCGAAAACACAGCGAGACGACGATGCTCAGGGATTTCGTTGTCAACCTCCACATTTCTCTCTGAGCAATTACAAGAGAGAATGCTCCTGATGTGATGTTTTGAGTTTACACTTTTGTACTCCCATGACCACATTGTGAAGTTTGGCATGGCCAGTTTCACTGAGGAGCCACCCGTCTATCCCTCGTTGGAATGATACACAAACTCTCACACAAAAAGTTCAGCGACCATCAAAGCTCAAACCTGGATTATCTGTCCAGTGGTCTTCCTCGATGGATCGCGAGGGAGAAACAGCTACTGGTTAATACCCCGGTATATATACGACAACTATTCGACCAGGGTGAGCCGGTTTGGGCACGAATTAAGACTGCAAAGATAAAGATCTGGCCGGTCTTTGCGTCACGTTCCGTCTCGCGTCTATTGACTTCGTCTCTTTGGCTTCTTTCCACTTCCTGATTCTATATCCTCTTTAAGCATGGCGTTGGGGATTCAACGGCACAAGGAAATTGATGCAATAATGAAAAATGCATTTCTCCCTCTTCCTACTTTCTACTTGTTTCCTTTTCCTTTTCTTTCTCTTTCTTTTTCTTTTTCCCTAGTCGGAGGGTCTTACTCTTGCAAAATACCACAAAACATATTTCATCGGTTTATTCAATATTCGTTACACATGATCACGCATCGTTACCTGTTTCCAAGGTCGATCACTGGGTGTGGGAAGACGAGAAAGGAGACCTGGTTTTCGGATTGTCGGCATGTCTACAGGAGGGAGGGAGGATTGGCTGGCAGGTACCTAAAATCCTTGGATTTTTCTATTGTACTTAGTTGATCATGGGGTTCTTAGGATGATCTTAGGCTCTACTGGGCAGTTCGGTCTGAAAAGCTTCGGCCGCTCGCGCTGTCATGTCTAGAAGGATAGGTGGGCGACTTCTGAGTAGGAGTGTCCATCGCTTGCGGTTTGTTTGCTTGGTCGACTCTTGAGTGTTTATATGCTCCCTATAGGCAAACAAGCAAAGCGTCTTTGGCAAATTATTGAGGCTCACGGTGATGCGGAATCAGCGCTATTGGTATCACTGTCCACGGGACAGCGCTGCTTAGTCCCTCTTTGAACGTAGAGTAGGCCTGCTTTCTGGAAGCCTGTCTCGATGTATTGCATATTTCCATCCTTGCCCGCCTTTGAAGCAGTCGAATTGTTCCAACCAATATAACTGCTACTTTCAACCTCAGCCAGGGTACTGTAACTCGCTCTAGGAGGCGGTCGCAAACAGGCCTGCCACGCAATGCTCTTGGGTTGCTGTGCTGCAGTGTGACGTCAATTTCGATTTGACAAGGAAGCACACGGTGGGGCATAGAGCAGTGTGATCCATGTCTGCCATTCCTCTGTAGCAGTTATAGCTGTACCGTATCACTGGTTGCATCCTGGGCATTCTGGGCAGATAGGATGCAACAATTCTATAAGAATATGGGACGCATAGACTGAGCAACCCAGCCAGTCGCCAGGTGACCCGGAGTGCCAACGAACGGTTAGTCTTCTTGCTCAGAGAAGCTCCTGAGAACAAAAGGAAAGCTAAAAAGAAAAGAAAAAAAAGAGAGAGAGGTTATTAGTATTATTTTTCTTTCCAGTTCTCAGGATGAGAAGCTATTGTTCGAGCCCAGTTTTGTTCTAGGCAGTCAGTCAGTCATTTGAATACTTTCATTCACTCATCAAGCACTCCTAACTACCCAGTGCTTACTGCAGCTCGTTTTGACCCACATCGCCAACTGCGACCTGAAAATAAAACAACACTATACGCAGTTTAGTCGAAACCCGGCTGTAAACTGCATCTAACCGTTATTTTGGCCGACGAGAAACGCCACCGCAGAAAACTGAAATGGACAGCATGGAGGAGTTCGGTGCGGCTGCGGGGCACCAAGACCCGCGGCGCACGTTGCTAGTAGTCTACATTCATGGCTTCATGGGCAACGACACTTCGTTCCAGCGCTTCCCGGCCCACATGCACGAGTTCCTGCGCGAGTCGCTCGCTGAAACCCACGCCGTTCACACAAAGATATATCCGCGCTATAAGACGTACCGCACCATCGACGTCGCCACCGAGAACTTTAGCCGCTGGCTCTCGCCCCACGAAAGTTCGACCACCGATGTCGTCCTGGTCGGCCACTCGATGGGCGGCCTGCTGGCTGCTGATGTCGTTTTGCTGCCGGCGGCGGGGGACCAGGGCGGTGGACGGGGCCGTCGTAGACATAGGATCCTCGGTACGGTCTCTCTGGATTCGCCATTTCTGGGCCTGCACCCGGGCATCATCACCGCGGGCATCGCGAGCCTGTTTAGGAAGTCACCTGAGCCGCCCGGTAAAGACGCCTGGGCGGAGGCCGACCAGCGCGGCCGGCTAGGAGCAGTGCCATCCACTCCGAACTTCCCGGCCCTCAGCCCGTCGTCCAGCCTGTCGCCGGAGCCATCGCTGCACGGCGACCTGAGCGAGCTGAGCCCGGCGCCATCAGGAGCAAGCTCGTCCACAGGAGCTTCTTATTTCCAGTCCAACGCGAGCCAAGGCACCGTCGGTAGCAGCAGCAGTAGCGGCAAGCAGAACGCGCCGCCGTCGGCCCTCGACAGCATCATCAGCATCGGCAGGTCGGCCACGGCCGTGGGCAAGTCGGATCCGCACTACAACCCCCCGTTTTTCAACGACGTCCAGTTTAAGGACCGCGGCTTCCTCCGAAATGTGTGGCATTTTGCCCAAAAGCGCAAGCTCGAGGGCGAGAATCTCATCGACGCGGCGACCGATCACATAGTGCGGCACCTGCAGTTCGGGAAGTGCCTCGCGGACCTGAAGGGTCTGCATGCCAGGTACGATGCCATTCGAGCGCTGGAGGACGAGAGCATGGAGAGGAGAGTCAGGTTTGTGAATTATTACACAGCGTCGACGGGGAGACTCAAGGAGCCCAAGGAGCAAAAGGACGGGTCTAAGTCGCCGCTTGAGAGGTCGCACTCAAGGGAGAACTCGACAACCAGTCTGGAAGCCAACAGGGCGACGTTGGATGCGGCTACATGTGGTCTTACGACTACGGATGGTCTTTTGGACGTGCCGGAAAGAGCGTCAGACTCGTCACAGCTCACGACGCCTAGAATATCAATCAAGCATCACGGAGATTCTCTCAACTCCAATACCTCTGGAGTCAACGGTGCTAGCACCAGCAAGGCGCAGGAAGCCGGGGATAACAGAGAGGCGAACGGGTCCTCTGCATCAAATACAGATTTGCCACATGAGCAGACCGACCCAGAGACACCACCGCCAGAATATGAATCTGGCACAAATACACCAGAGCTCAGATCTATCTCGCCGAATCCAGAAGCAGAAGAAGCACCGCCGCCACTTCCACAAAGACCAACCCCGAATACAGAAGGCGAGACGTCCTCAGATAAACCAGATGATGACAGTAACATTCCGCCAGCGCCCCAGGAGCCGCAAAGGTTGAACATCCCCGAGGACGCGAAGCCCGAAGAACGCAAGCGTCTGGAGAAGGAGTATAAGCAGGCCTTGAAGAAGTACGAGCAAGACGTCAAGGCGCGGATCAAGGCGATCAAGGAACGGGACAAGGCTCTCGAGAAGGAGAGGTCCAAGAAGGACAAGGAGAAGCAGAAGCGAGAAAAGGAGGAGCAGAAGAGGCTACAGCAGCAGGAGAAAAAGCGGGAGAAGGAGGCCAAGGAAAAAGCAAAGCAGAAGGAGAAGGAGCAAGGGCAAAGCCAGGCTAGCGGGGGTGGAGAGGTGGCGGCGGGTGATACTCACCACGAAGACAACAACGGGAACGACACGACCACCACCCACGATATCGTGCTCCGGCAAGCAGCCGACGCCATAGTTGCCGGCAACCAGCACCATAAGCAGGCGGACGTCGACAGAGCCGTGTTGGCGGGCAGCAGCAACAACACGAACAAGGAGGAGAAGAAGCCCAAGAAACTGCGCAAGTTCTGCATGCTCCCGAGGAAAAAGAGTGACGGCAGCAGAGACAGCTGCTGGATAGACGTGTACATGGAGGGCATGGACGAGGTCGGCGCACACTGCGGTCTCTTCTTCCCCGGGCCGCAGTACGAGACGCTCATCGGGGACGTGGGCATGCGGATCCAGGGGTGGGTGCACGAAGATGCCTCGAGGCGGGCGATTTTGGAAGTTTGAAAAATTGATTGAGAAACTTATTTTTTTTTCTCTCTTAAGCCTCCATGTTACGGGCCGTATTGTGTGCAACATTCCACATATTGCAATAGCATGGTCCTCATTGTCGCACGTACAGTACCTACTTCCCAAAATTATCCATCACTGGACGAAGGTGTCTGTCACCGGGGGATATTGTGTGATTTCAAGGTCTGGACCCCGTAGCCCATTTTCATTCAAGGCCTGCCAAGGCGGATCGCGCCACGCACAAAGCTCCGCTGGATCCATCTCGACCACCACGATTGCAAAAGTCTCCGGCTGTTACCACGAACTTCAAGAACCCCCCACCCACATACTACTGTACACAGTCTCTTTATCTTTGTGTTTCTTTTCCTTTCTTTGGGGGGGGGGGAATGTTGGCTACCCCCCGCTGCCAAGCCGGGGAAGAGACAAGTAAAGTTAGCAGCCCGGAGATGACAGAACCTCGGGGCTTTGCTGCACGTGCGCCTGGTCACCTAATGCAGTTTCTTTTTTTGTTCTCCCCTGTTCGGGTTGCGTGACAAGTCAAAGCCATATTGCTTGGACTGTGTTTGCTATTATTTACTCGCGTTACTGTTGGAGTGGGTATTGCACGTTTGTTTCTTGGCAGGCCCAATATATCTGAAGAAACGCACGAACCAGCCCCACCTCGGCTGTTGCTTCTCTGACATGACATTTCGTCCTTTTTGGACTTTGATATAATTAAAGGCGCGCGAGGAGGGAGCAGTGGTTAATTTACAGTAATGAGGAGGAAATAGCACACAATTTCGTGGTCAGAGACAAATGGGAAGAGGGCTAGAATAACAATCAACAACATCCAAGAATTTCTGTTTTGATTTACCCGCGTGAAAGTTTGCATTTTGGCTGCCGCTGTGGGCTGATGCAGGCATGCGGCCTGTAAAATAGAAAGCAGCAAGGGGCGGCATACCATTCATCAAATAGTTTGCCTAAAAGCAAAGGAAAAAAGGAAAAAAAAAAAAAAAAGATGAAAAAGAAATGTCCTAAGCCCTGCTGGGTTGAACTGTCTGCCGCTCATTGTCCGTCCAGTCGAGACGTGCGAGCTCGAATACGAAAATGTAGCTCCCATTGCATGCATGAGTTGACCCTTTGCAGAGCTGTCAAAATTTGCAATTTGCCTTAGTCTTTGTCCAATAAACAAGCTGGCGCAAAAAGGGACCCCAATTGCAGCCTACTTTGTTCCTTCGTTGATATGTACAGCGTCAGCCTCATTCGATTGGGGTCAGTTTCTGACCGATGGAGCATCATCAAAGAACTCCAAGATTGATGTCATGGAGCAATTTCGGCGCCCGACCAATGGCGCGACATATTTTTGTTTCTTCTTGAACCTCTACCCGCAACCGCTCGAGGTGGAGCGCCCGGAAGGGAAAAGAAAAGCAAACTGATTACTACTACGTAGGGAGGAAGCCAGCAAGCCCAGCAAGCCCTGTCTCAAGCCTGCTAAAATAGAAGGCGTCAGTCCTTACCCGTCATACAGATTGGAAAAATTGGTGCACAGGCCACCAGCTGGAAAGAGCTCGTACCACGGGCCCACCGCTGTAGGGTCCTCCCCTGATCGATTACTGGGTAGATATGATTGGGCCAGGGGAAGGCTGAAGCGAAATTAGCTCTCTCCATCTTTCCGCTGGAGAATGAGAACCAAAATGATGGCTTGAACTGTGCTTTGAGGACTGGCCAAACAGTGCGACCGGGGTGCATTCTTGCTAAGTTATTGGCCCTTGCTTTAGTATTCTGCAGCCTGCCCTGGCCGAGTTTTTGTTTGCCAATTTCCAGGCCCGGCGCAAATTGAACGGTCAGTATTTAGTATTTGTGGGGTCCTGAAATATTGGAACAAAAGCTGTATGGGCGGACGGGCGCGTGCAAGGTACGTGTGGGTGTGTGTGTGTGTATTCCTGGCGTCTGTGAGCGTTGTGTGTGTGTGCGCAGCAGAAAGTGTGAGCCTTGCCCTCGTATCGAATCTAGACCCAGATCATAATCCCATGTTTCCCTCCTTGACCTTGGTCTGTTTGGTCCACACCCTTTCCTTTTTGTTTGTTTCTTTCTTTGCGATTCCCACCTCCGCACTCTCTTTTGTTTGCGTGAGAGCGATAACCGTCTTGGTTGGGACGTGACGTCGTGTGGGAAGACAGCAGAAGAGGCAGGGAAAGAGAAAAAGCAGAAAGGGACGGGCGGCCCGGATCAGTCTATTTGGACACCATCCAAAAAGACGGGCGCCAAAGCGGACACGGAAAGGATTAAGGGAAACAAAACAGTCAAGGCGAGGGTATTTGGGGGGATTCCGTCCTGTTCAATCCGATTTCCCATCCTCGACCTGATTTCGTACCGACCTCCGATTACGACGACCCAAAGCCATCGCCATCGCCATCAACGATCATCACCATTACCACCACCCCACGTTCATTACCCGACGACTTCGAGGTCGTTCATTCGTTCGTTCATTTCGAGAAGCTGCCGGGAAGCAGAGCATCAGCCGGACCGACCTGATTGTTTGCGTTGCGAGGACAACTTTCTCTTTTCACATTTCTCTTTGGTCAATATTGGTTGCTTGATCAATCTCGCCGACGCACTACAGCAGAAGGACCCTCGAATAACCATCGAATGCGCTGAAGCCTGCCTGTACTGCACAGATCCGGAACAACAATGAGGACGAGAAGAAGAATGGACTGCAGCACCGATCACTCTTTCATCACAACATAAAATTCGACACTCGTTTAAAGAACCACACACAGGAAGAAGAACAAAATTTACCCACCACTGCTCAACGCTAAAGAAAGGGATTCAAACCCCAACGACGCTCGCTTACGTGTTTCTTGTCCGCCAACCAAGCCTCGATTGGTTGCGCGGCCTATCGTAGCCAGCGCCACCTTTTGGTTCGTCCCAACTTGGCTTAATCGGGCCAAATACGAACTTTGGCGGATCTGGTGATCCGAACCCTACAGACGTCACTCGTTTTATTTTCAGGACTCCGCCACTCGCCTTTGGCGTGGAAATTCACCCGCCATGACGGACCAGGCTCACGGGTCTTCACTTCTTCAGGCCCGTGAAGCTGCGCATTTGCGCCGTCATAACCACAACCACAACCACAACCGCATTCATAGGAGGGAGACCG
Organism: Pyricularia pennisetigena; assembly: GCF_004337985.1. NCBI lineage: Eukaryota > Fungi > Ascomycota > Sordariomycetes > Magnaporthales > Pyriculariaceae > Pyricularia > Pyricularia pennisetigena. Next base: position 1,710,614 of record NC_043742.1, read on the forward strand.
GAGACGATCACCATCGTAATCTGCATCAGCATCGCCGTCACCTCCAACAGCACAACCAACACGTTCGTTCACATGCGGATTCGCCCATCACCCCACCGCCTTCCCAACAGCCGCAGCGTCGCCAAGTCCCCGACGCTGTGGAGTCGATCATTACCCAAGTTGTCCGGACCGTCTCGGTCATCCAGTATGTCGACGGGGTTGGTTTGCCCGTTGCAGTTTCCACCGTCTTTTCGCCAGCGCTCACCCAGATTATCGACCCAATAACCGATATCACCGTGGACAGCTCCCTGTCTAACTTGCCGCTGCCGACGCTGCCTACACCACCCGTCCCGAAGCTGAGTTCCAGCAATTCGGCTAGCGGAAATGGCAGCGGCGGCAGTATCGGCGCCACTCCCCCGTCGCAGACGGGTTCCCTGTCATCGTCCTCGCGACCGCTTCTGTCGGTGACATCCACTCCTTCTAGTGCACCGCCGCTGCCTACCACCCGACCGGGCATTTTCAACTCGACGTGTAGGTTGTCCCACGAGATTTCATTTGGCGGTGCTTCTTTCTCTTTACTGACTCAGATCTAGCTTCCACTCGACTGTTCAACAACACCACCATTCGGTCTCACTTCCTGAATAGCTCCAGTATTTCGGCGACATCTCTCTCAACCTCGTCGTTGTCTGAAACCACCATCACATCTTCGACGTCAACATCCTTGAGCTCATCATCTTTTACGACCTCACGAACGGCTGATGTGGCAGGCGGTTTCGTCCCCAACGGTGCTGTCCCAGCCCCGACGTCGGCTCCGACTTCTGCAGCCGCCGGACCAGCCTCGGTGCCCCCTCCCACGGAAACATTGGTAGGCGGCGTCGTAGGCGGCATCTGCGGTATGGCGCTGCTCCTCTTTGCGGTCGTCTTCATTCTCAGGTGGCGCAGACGGCAAATTAGCGACCACAGGATGCTCCCCGACGGAACAGGCCGACCGGGCGACAAGAACAAAGGTTTTTCGAGCCGCATGTCGGAGCGGGGCATTTCGTTCGCTGTCCCAGCGGCCCTGGCAGCCTTATCGGGCAAGAAGGCGATAGCTCCCCCCGAGGGTGAGGAGAGAGGTTTTGTGCGCGTCTCGGGTCGCAAGCTTCCCTCGGTGTTCCACCATGGCGGCGACGGCTTCACGAATCCGTTTTCGGATCCGCGGGACAGCACCATTTCCGGCGGCGACCAGTCCATCATGTACCGTGACTCGCAGATGTTCTTCTCCCCGCCGCTCGGCAGTGGACCCGATGCCGGTTTTTCGCCCGGAGGCAGCAGGCTCAAGCTGGGTTCGCCAATGCGCCCGGAGAGCGGTATCCCCGTCATACAGCCTGGCCCGGCTCGCACTCCTGTCGAAGAGGCCATTTCGGCATTCCCGGTGCCTTCTCCTGCTACTACGGCACTGAGGCCACCTCCGTCCCCGCTTCCGAACGAGCGAGACCCGCTCGGCCGGAGCCACCCGTCTCAGGATGGGTCTCGCGCTTCAAGGCTGTCACAGTCTCGATTCACTGAGAACATGGCCTAAAGTCGTGGCATGTGTCACGCAGGGCGGAGAGCTGCAGCAAACGTACACATTATGCTAAGCGTTGATTTTTTTTTTTCGGAATTTGTCCTTCATGCCTTCATTTCCTTTGTTGTGCGCATATACCTCGGACAGTTTTTGTGTCTATATCAGCACCACTTGGATCCCCAAATTTACATAATGTCTGGAATGATTGTTATCATTTGAAAGGACCAGCATGTCAGACGCCAACAGCAAATGCTCAACCTTGGCTCATTCTCCTTTGAAAGGGGGTTTTCGTTTATTTTTTTTGTTTCTGTTCTACTCTCGACAAGAAACTCAGAAACCTACCCAATGTCGAAGCATTTTGGGCTGGCGCTCTCGCTTTGTTGGTGTTTATTTCTTAATTTCATTCTATCTGATCCTAAAACAATCTTCGTTAAGGGATCTCTTTTTGCTTTCCTTCGTTACCTTCGTCCCAGCCTGGATAACCCTCGCTGAAACAAACAAAAAAATGTCTTGGATTTTTTGTTGATTCTTTTTTCTTTTTTTCTTTATTTCTTTTTCTCTCTTGTGATATTGGGAGGAAATCAATGCTAAAAAAAGCCAGAAAAAGAAAAGATACAAAAAAGGCATTTTTTTGCATGGAGGAAGGGACCTCTTTTTTTACCATTATCTTTTGTCTCCCCCTTTTTTGTGTACATAGATCTGACTGTGATGACCCTACTGCTATTGTCATACCAGGGAGTTTTTCGCAGGCAGTGAAAGCAGCGGCGGAGGATGGATGGACGAATGTGGTTCTCCTCCTATCTTCCCTTTGTTGAAGCGGTTGAAAGCGGGTGAGAATATACTAGTTCGAGGTGCTCATCGTAAGGATGTATTGCTCTCCCCCGGTCTATGTGATCTCGATGTGCCAGCCTCAACCAAAATAAGTTGCGAATCCAGCTTGCAAAATCCATTCAAGTCTGGTGCCATCAACTTTCAATTGTCGTTTTCAATTTTCATACCAAGTTCCCAGAGCTAACGCACCGCCTCTCAAGCCACGACCGAAAACTCAAAAACAGCCCACCACCCGTCTCCATATTCCATGCGCTCGAAGCGCCAGACTAGGCGGACCGACCATGGTCATCGAACAGCGCATAGCCTTGCCACATCTCTCTTGTCTCCCAGGATCAGTCTTGTCCATTCCTGTTTCTCGAGAATTGGTTTTTTTTTTCTCTCCTTGGTGTTCCATTGAAAGCGCAATATCAATGACATAGCATGTCCCAAGGGATATGCGGCGAAGCTCTTTCATAGTGGAAAGATGAAAATCAAACAGAGCGGGTGGTTCTTCAGCATCCCTTCCAGACCCGTTGGGCAAAACGACACGTGCGAAAATGTTCCAAGAACTCCTCTCTCGAGAAGCACGCGGTCACGTCATCCCTGGGTGAGTGGCCGTAGTGGCCCCCTTTCTCCGCGAACTTCCTACAGCCTTCACAGCTGTAACGCCGCTCGATGATGCCCGAGCAGCGGTTCACGTAGGGAATGAAAGTAGTCACCATGTATCTGTAACGGATGAATTTACCCCACTGTGCCTCAAAGACCTTGGATGTCGGACCGGGGAAAAACGGGGACTTTGGCTCAACGTCAGGGAACTCCAGCATAACGTCGTCCTGGGTCACGAGGTTGTAACGCCTGTTGCCGCGGTATTCGCTGTGCAGGAACGGCCCCGTCAGCGACCGCGTGGAGGCGACGACCCTTCTAAGTCTGCCGTGCCGTATGCCAATCAGCTTCGCCACGGTGGTGACCGGGGCAATGGAGTAGCTTGTATTTCTCCAACCTTCGAGGCAGTTGGCGCAGCAGCGCTGCATCTTGGGGAGGAAGAGGAGGTAGCCGAACCGGTCGCAGGTGGCGCACTTTGACGGGCCCTGCAGGACCTCATGGAGGTCAACTATGGTCGCGGTGGTGATATCGAGGCGCAGAACTGCCCTGAAGCTCTCGAGGGCATAGGTGGAGGTGTCTCGGTAGGCCTTGATGTCCGACACGACTTGGCGCGCCCGGCGGTTGGTCTGACGGAAGCGGAAGAGCGTGATGATGTCCATGGCGTGGCACACCTCGATTATGATTTCGGTCGGGAGGGCTTGCAGGCAACCGAGCGTTGAGGTGGCATCGGTTGTGAAGGGTTCAGTGATGAACGGCTGGACAAGCGCATGGATCTCGGGTGGTGTACTGATGATGGGTTTGTCGTAGTTTTCTCTTTGGTATGACGTAAGGGCGAATATGATGTCTTCTTGATGCTTGGCATCATCTGAGGCCATCTTGAAGTGAGGGATTCTTACCGGATGACGGAGAGAAAGGATAAGATGTCTCTATGTTGATGGAACGAGTTGTCATTTAGCAGAGTACGCATGTGATATATCAGAGCTTTGTGCGCAATTTAGGCCTGCCAGAATATGAAAGTGGCATGAACGAGTAAAGAAGGTGAGAACGAGAACGCTTAGAATCAGTTGCGGGCGTGCTTTCCCGAAATGATGGACCAGCAGGCAAGTTGGCGCAAACGCTGGGCCTCCGATTGTGACTGGCGGGGTACCCTTTAATGAAGCCCTGGTTGTTTGCTGGGGGTTTTATCTTGGTGGAATCAGCTGATACAAGGCAGGATCTGCACTACCAATTCTGAGGTTGATGGTTTGAGGTGGAGGAGAACTTGAGCAGCGTGTTTGCGGAAGTGGGATGTTGATATAAAGAACCTCCTTGAGCTACATCGCGAGCTTAGGATTGCAGTCGAATAGTATAGAGCAATGGCAATCAGAAGTAAAATCCTTACTGGGGAAATTCTCAGTTTCCTTCAGCTCGATGATCATCAAGGTTGAATAGACATGAGGTTCATTCGGGATTAGTCAATTCTGAAGATCTCATAGACTACCAGAGGCTGTTTCAAAATCAAGCATGATATGTCTAGTCAGCCTGATTCTAAAGAGTCAGTTGAAAAGCTCCTATGCATGCACAGCTCACTCACCGAGCTTGTGCCGCCTCCAAGACAGCATATCTTCCTGCCACTTCTCGATTGAGCCTGGCTGGGCTGCGAGCCTGGAAAACTGGATGCTTTCTTCTTTGTACCTATTCTCCACTCAGTTGATCAAAGCCCATGATGACCATCATTGCGTGTGATTCCTGGATATGATGGACTATCCACGCTCCAGTAGCATCAACAAAGTTTCAACTGATGATAATATAAATGTGGAATTGGAATGAATGTTTACAAGGTGATGGTAGACGGGGCTAGCGCACCGAGAAAGTCCTGAGCTTATTTCAGTAATCGAAAAGAAGGCAGTAGTATATGCTGGTACTCTTGCTCAAAGGTATATGTNNCCCCCCCCAAGATGGTTAATTACGAGGCCTGATCTCTGCACACTCATATATGCTGAGCTGCAACTGTTTCAGAGCCAAGCTAGCACGCTATTTGCTCTAATGATAGCATCCAGAATACACGGGGACAGATACACGAGCACTCCCCTCCATTGTTTTCTTCGTGCCAGAAACTGCTCTTCAAGGGAGAGGATATATGCCAATTCTTGTGACTGAAGCAGAATTTTGACACGCGAGAGTGGTTTTGAAGCTTTATGAGAGTTATTTCACATCCAAGCTAATATCTGGTAGTTGTTACCCGATTGTCTAGCTCTTTATATATTTATCAAACCTGAAGGCTGCTTCATTTGTTGTCATCTCCCAAGTATGTATAGCTCGTCTTGCACTAGACAACACAGCCAAAAGACGAAAGCTCCCGTCAATGACTAATGCCAGTGACTTCGGTAAATATAGCCTGCAACAGCTCGCGTTCTTAGGAAATAAGACCCCATCATGATAATCGATGAGAGACAATCAAGACTGTTGACTCTGCGAGAGCTTACGAGTCTCGGTGAAGAGGTTCAGAGTTCATCCCTGATTTTGAGCCAATGCTCACCCATGACGCATTCGCGGTCAAACTTTGCGAGATTGCATCTGAAGGAGAAAAAAAAACATATATTGAGGAGGCGCCAAGTCAAACACTGCACAGAAGAGTTAGAAGAACATATAATCACAGTTAAGACGATGAACTGTTTGCAGAAAAGGTAGAGTGGGAGTGCGTGTATCAGTACGTTGTTAATATTGAGGCTCCCATGGGATATAAGCGCGGGGATGTATTTGAGGAGGTGGGGCATGCTGCCGCTTATCGTTCTTATCGCGTGACCACCCGCCAAAATATTTTTCTCGCCGACAGCAGCAGCGGATCTTTGCCGACCGGCGCCGAACGTAAGGCTTGTATCACCTCCTACGCAAAACGGTGTCTACATTATTGCTTTAATTCCACCACAACTGAAGCCTTGAACAAGTGCAAGAGTCTAAGTGTCCGAAAAGAACGTCACAATGGGTCGAACAGTCAGGCAAAAGCGGAAGAACCGCTCCTCGCGCCCCAAAGTCAGGCAGCCCAACAAGCCCAAGAAGGCACTGAACCCACTAGGGAATGATCTGATTGCGAAGAACTGGTTCGTCCTTCTGCCACAGACCGTGCTAATCTCAACCTCTTTGGAGATTAGCCAGCTAACATTGAGATCGAAATCACGTTGAAACAGGAACAAGAAAGAAACCCTGACGCAAAACTACCGCCGCCTCGGTCTCCTTACGCGCCTGCAGGCCCCGGCGGGTGGCGTCGAGCCCGGGCTACGCGGTGCGGCCGGCGACAAGAGCAGTGCGCATGCGCCCCTGGGCCTATCGGAGCGCAAGTCGACTGCAAGCAGCGCGGTGCGCGAGGTGCGCGTGAAGCGAGACGCAGACGGGCGCATCGTGTCGGTCATCCGGGAGGAGGCCTCGGCGGCGGCCAACCCGCTCGACGACCCGCTCAACGAGCTCGAGACCGATTCCGACTGGGAAGGGTTCGGGTCCGACGACGAGGAGCCTACCGGGGACCGTGTCGTCGACCAGCTGGAGCGGATGGCGAGAGTGCCTAGGGTCAAGACGGTCAGGGGGCTGAGCGAGAGGGAGGTTGAGTGGCTGGAGAGGTTGGTGGCCAAGCACGGAGACGACGTCAAGGCCATGGAGAGAGACCATCGGTTGAATCCGATGCAACAAACCGCGGCGGACATTTCTAGGCGGTTGAGGAGGTTAAGGGGGGAATGATTTTTTTTTTTTTTGTTGTTTCTGGTTTATTGTTTGCTTGCTTAGTTGATGTCTCTCGGATGCGGCATTGCACAGGCGTTTGGCGTTCGTTGGGATGGGTCAAAAGCAAGGACTCGGGTTCTATCACTGTCGCAGACACAGTTCTTGAACTTCCAAGATGCTTGGGCTTTTGGGCGGTTCGAAACGAAAAATGTCAGGGCCATCCTCTTGCTCGGGCCTGCCGGTGGCCCACGGTCAACGACATATTTTACTTTTCACTTTGTGACTATCATATCATGGAAATACAACCTTGACGCCGGCGATATCCCAAATAAGAGCTGGGGTATAGACTTGGAATGTCTACCAGGGGAGGATGTTACTGAAGGGCTAAAGTTGCTGATGTGAGCTCGGTCTGGAAAGTGGCAGTTGGGGGTTACTGGGATGCGCCACCATGTCTGGAATGAAGATCATATGACAACAGCAGAATATCAGAGCCATCCTTTCGCAGTACTACATAATACTGTCGACATTGGACTAGGACCAGAAAAGTAAGAAAGAAAAAACATACTAGAAGAATGTATTTTTAGTCCTACTCATTTCCTGGGGTAAGATGGTATTAATTATCAGTTCGGTACATTCGGTCGGGTCGCATGCAAGGCGCCGTCTTGGCAAAGCTGCTTACCAACCAGGCTGGCGTTGATTGTCAAGTCGTTTTTTTTTTTTTTTTTTTTTTTAGAACTGCAACGTTGAGTTTGTCAAGTCCCTGGTCAAGCAGCCGTGTAATCCAACGAAGAAGTTTGCTTTGCAGCATATTCAGAAACACGGCTTTTTGGTTCTTGAGAACCGTATGTCCGAGGGTAACAACGCTTGGCGGGAGCGTTGTCGTGAGACGAACCTGAAACTCTCAAGGAGGAGGGGCCGGGCTTTGCCGACTGCCAAACTGCCCCCACCCAAGACTTTTACGGCTTGAATTCTAATGGGGTCTAGAAGTCAGCGGGAAATCCTTTCTTTTTTCCCTTGGATGTGTGGCGGAGGAAAGGCGTGTCTACCGCTAGATTCCCGAAATAGGCAATTTTCTGCTACCCATACAATAACTAGGTGCTTCGCATGTCGACGACGATGCCCGTCCCAACAGAGAGGGAGTTAGATCGTGAAGGAGGCCTCCTGATCGACACCTTTCGGCAGAGCTTGAGCCCGAATGTGCAGAGAGATTCACCCCGCAATCAATACAAGAAACGATAATTCGCGTGAGCTGCCGTATCATACCAGATATGCAAAGTCACGGACTCGTGGGGAGAGGGGGGACGCTGGCAGGCATTCACGTGAAGTGAAACATTTTTATCTGTAGCTCGATGCGCTCTCTTTCATGATGGTAAACATGATAGACCTATTCATTCAAAAGCAGCACCCGACTCATATATTAAAACACAACATTGGCTCCTGGTAGATCGAAGAGGAAAGAACCGGTCAGTAACTTGGGATGAAATTTCCGCCTTGTCTGGTGTTGTCACTTCGCACAAACAAAAGGTATAGGAGGAGATACTTACTCTATCAGTTGTATATAGTATGGAGTACTGTGAGTGGCAACGTGGGTGTGGGCCCATCTGTTGTGAACATATTAGGATGAGGGGCATCGACCCCTGTTACTGTCCAAACTTACAAGGCAGCAGTGATCAGAATAGAATACCTGCAATCTTTTTGCCTGCCCAAAGATTAGATGTGAGGTAGGTCGGGATGGATTTATTATACAATGGGATGCATTTGTATTCATTGCATGTTTTCTCATCCATCTCATATCTTATCTTGCAGGCTGCGAAACCTAAAATCTTCGCCGTTCGCCTTTTCGCGCGAGAAATTGCCTGGAACAGCTGAACTGATCAATGACTGTATCGGACAGAGCATGAAGGGACAAGAAGAAGCCATATATTTGTGATGGCACTATGCCTACCTACCAACAGTGATGTATGGCAACTTGTTTGAGATGCTCATGTGCAAATGCAACACCTTGTTGCTGAGTCCGACGACGTCGGAATCATGACCGAGAAAAACATACGATGGTGTCAGGCGAAAAATTCAACACCCCGGCACGGTGTTGAACTTTGCGTAGTTATGCAGCAGTATCTGCTTTTGGGAATATTTTAAGATCGCTACCTACAGGCACTTCGCAGCCCGATGGGAAATATTACTAAAACCAGCAAGCCCCCAAACTCCGCGCGCTGCCCACAAGTTTACAAGGGTGCTGATTTTTACCCCTACCACCATAGTACAGCCCTGTTACATTGAATGACAGTGGTTTCTTGCCAGGAACCAATCAATTAACCGGGGCCATCGTTCTCAAGCAGCACCCAAAGCTGGACAAGGATTATGAAGATCAGGGTCACTGGACTTGGGCCGTCAGGGGAAGAGGGGTTCTCAAGGCCTCGAGTCGGGCTGAACACATGTAAAGATGATATTGAGACTGCGTGGAGCACACCAATGACCTCATGTTTATCTAGCTGTGTAAACGGGTGAATGAGGAAAATTCAAGACGAAACGCATGGGATTATAGAAAAGAAAATAGAAGACGGTGAAAACGAATGAAAAAAAAGTAAATGAATGAAATGGGAATAACAACCCCCAATATATCAAAAACATACTATTACTTACTGTACAGTACTTACTGTACGTGAGGGAATAACAAATAACATGGACCTTCTGATGCAGTCCACCAGACCAGACCATCCCTGTCACTGTCACTGAGGTCCAGGTTCTGACAGCCGCAATGCGATCGGGGCAGCGTTCCTGCATATCATGGATGGTGACGCTGTGATGCTTCATATCGGGCGAAATGGTTGCTTGGAAGGTCGTGCGCACCCTTCGGTAGAATGACGCGAGCTACCTTGGCTTGTCAAATTAAGTATGAAGTTCGAGGTACCAGACCTTATTCCAGGTTGACTTTCATGCGTGTCTACCTCCTAGGTCACGACAAAGGTCGCAACAAACAAGGGGCATGTTCGGGTGGATACATGTGGTCAGACGGTTTTCTACAGAACAGCTTCCTTGAGATCCACCATAATCCCTGCAGTCCACGTAGGCTCCGTACCATCCACATACAGTACAGTGCTCTCCCGGACGTGTGCGCCCAGTCCCGCCCTCCCATGCCTCCGTCTCCGGTGGCCAGGCTATTCATTCACCTACATACTTATGTAGCGTCCATACAGTAGTACTTCATTGCCTTGTCCCTACAACCTCGTCTTGGCTGCTCGGCGTGTTGGCAAGAGGCACATGCAAAGTGCGAGAAAAGAACGTGTTGTGTTGGCATGGTCGATCGTGGCACCCCCATCCACCCATTGAACAAAAGCAAGCGATCAGGACCAAACTCTTTTGGTCGCAGAGTCAATTCTGTTTCTGTTATTTGCCTGCTGTCGATAGCTTCCTCTCTTTGCTTCCACCATTCTTTCTTTCCTACCTAACCCGAGCCAAACCGCTTTTCTTTTCTCTTCATTCCTTCGTTGCTTCTCCCTTCGAGAAAAAAAGAAAAAAAAAAAAAAGAACTGCCCCTCACTTGTCGTGCCGAGCTTCGTCTGACAGCCTGGCCAGGGCATTTAAGCTACTACAAGGTACCTACTAATTATGACCGGAGCTAACCCAAGCCCAGCACACCTCGAAACTTATACCGGCCGAACGAGCTGCTGCTGATAAATCCAGACCTTTGAAAGTCTTAGCAAATCCTTGGCTCTCCGCCCCCTTTTCCCAACCTACCCAAGACTGGGAGCCGTCATCAATTTACTCTTTTCACCCTATCATATCCGCCTGACGCAGTCAACCAATCTACCCACCCGCCGCCTGTTCCTGGGAAACAGTCCAGCACTCCAATTTTGTGTGTACTGTAATGTACAAAAGCGACGCACCACACACCACCATTACCACCATTCTCCAAAACCACCTCCTGTGCCGCCAAGCAAGTCAATTCCTGTGGGCGCCTGCTCCAAAGCTGAGACGGTGTGGGAGTACACATGTAACCCCCGCCCAGTAATTATAGAACCAGCACAAATCCGACCAAACTGCAAGCCCGTGTATGAGGCAACGATCTCAAACCTCCTCGCTATAATTTCTTTGCTCTGCTCGCTTTACACAAGTCTTCCAACCCTGGACCGGCAAAGACAGCTATCAAGCAACGAAACTAGTTCGTTGGTGTACCGTCCTCGGCCCTTTAGACGCCACCCCGAAAACGGTCTTTGATTCTTGGCTTAGACTAGAACTTGACTAGCAACTTACTCACAACTCCAATAAGGCCGGGCCCCAGATCCGACGCTCAAGCCCAACGAAATCACCGCGAACATAGGGCATTGCCACTTGGCACGCTGCCGAGATCCGAAACTATATACACCCATCGCCGTCTCAACTCTTGCTCCGAGATATATCGACTGTTCTGAGGCCAGACACCCTGCACCACAAGAAACATGGATCGCATGGGCTTTCAGATGCCCCCAATGGGGGCGCCGCCGATTATGAATCCCCCACCACAGATCTTTGGCGGTTACGATGCGATGCCGATGCAGCTGCCGCCCGACATGACGGCGCATATGTTTGGCGACCATGGCACCCTCTTGGACGATGCCAATGAGGCCAAGAGGAGGAGAATCGCAAGGGTGAGTCTTTGCTTTCGTGGCCACTTGCGCATCTTGTACCAGATGCTGACAGTTGTTTTTGACATCACGCTGCAGGCTTGCGACATGTGCAGAAAGAAGAAGATCAAGTGCGACGGAAAACTCCCAGCATGCACACATTGCATCAATTACAAGACGGATTGTGTTTTTACACAAGTAGAGAAAAAGAGGAGTCCGCCTAAGGGGTACGTACTGTTATACATGCCGGGTCAGTAAATTGTGAAAGCCCCCATTGTTGACCCCTTTTGATGTTGCAGTGCCAAATATATCGAGGGTCTCGAGAACCGATTGGGACGGATGGAGAGCCTGCTGAGGCTGTCTGGTTTGCTTGGAGAAGACGATGGCGCCACAGATCTCGGTACCCTCGAGAAGAGACTGGCGGAGAAGAACCGCGAATCAAGACAGGCCTCGATGGCAGCCACTTCGAACCCGACATCTCCGTCGCAAACGACATCGGGCCAGGATGCATCTACACCTCAGAGCGCTCTGGCATCCCCGGAGCCCAGGACGGACAAGGACAAGGACGAGCGAAGACCTTCTCTCACACCGGCCAAGAAGGAAGGGGAAGAACAAGAAGTAGAGACGCTATCAGAAATGATGTGCTCCTTGGTCACGAATAACTCTGGCGAGACCAGATATATTGGTGAGTAACGATCACGGATGGCGAGCGTTTACCGCACATTTCTGACAAGCCGTATTAGGGTCCTCGTCTGGATTCTCCATCTTCTCGCCCCGTGGAATTCAATGGGTGAACGAGACGACAGGTGACAACTCTTTCCAGCAGATGATCTCGGATGTCTCTATTGACGACCACAAGTGGACGAACTGGAAGCCCGAGGTTTTCCAGGACTTGTTCCGACGGCCAGTATTTATTCCTATCCCTCCCAAGCCCGAGGCCATGTCGCTTCTCAAGGATTATTTTGAGAACTTCAACTGCATGTTCCCCCTCTTTCACCAGCCCACTTTCATGCACTTGGTGGAGCGACAGTACTCAAATGATCCTTATGAGGGATCTGGGTGGTGGGCCAGCTTCAACTGCGCTTTGGCCTTTGCCCACAGACTGCGAGTGATGAGCAACCTGGTGCCGCAGGAGGAGGACGACAAGGCATGGAAGTACATCAAGAATGCCATGGGCGTCTTTTCCGAGCTCACGATGCGAAACACCGATCTTTTGAGCGTTCAGGCGCTCTTGGCTATGGCCCTGTTCATGCAGGGCACGCCAAACCCGCAGCCGACATTCCTGCTCATCGCTACGGCCATCCGATTGTCACACAGCATCGGACTTCACAAGCGCGCGACGGGCTTCAACCTTAATCCTATTGAGCTTGAGCAGCGGAAGCGCGTTTTCTGGATAGCGTACATGCTCGACAAGGATCTTTGCTTGAGATCAGGGCGGCCACCGGCCCAGGACGACAACGACATGAACGTGGAGCTGCCAGATGCAGATCCAGAGGACAACATTGGCAATATTCCCTTGGCCGACGGCAAAGGCAAAATGAACTTGTTCCGAGTCATGTGCGAGCTCGCTGTCATTGAGAGCCGCGTTTACAACCGTTTGTACGCGACAAAGGCTACCAAGCAAACGGATGGCGAACTTCTCAACACCATCGGCGAGCTGGACCAGGAGCTCGAAGATTGGAAAGATAGGATTCCAATTGATTTTAGGCCGGAGCACGAGATCAAGGCGTCCCACACACCGCTGATGCTCCACGTTATCATTCTGCATTTCACTTACTATAATGCTCTGACGACCATCCACCGCATGTCGGTTCATCACGGCTACTGGAACAGCAGGTTATCAAACTACGCGATTCAGGGGCTCAACGCGAAGCCGCTCAACCCTAGGATCTTCTCGTCGGCGGCTTTGTGTTCAGCTGCGGCAAGGGCCTCGATATCACTGCTCAAGTATATTCCACAAGGTGACTTGTCGGTCATATGGTGAGTGGGCCTGTCTACTTTTCTGAATCTGAGATGGTGCGCATTGTCAAATTTGCAGTCAATTAACTTGCAAGCAGGCTCATCCTTTACTTCCCTGTATCGGCACACGTCACTTTATTCGGCAACATTATACAAAATCCTCTGGACCAACGCGCACGCTCGGACGCTCGCCTGATGAGTGTTGTCGTTCAGTTCCTATCTACTCTTGGCTCCGAGGCGGAAACAGGTGGTGTACACCGTATGCTGGCTGTGTGCAACGAATTTGAGCGGATCGCCAAGCTGGTCATCGACAAGGCGGAGAAGGACAATGCCGGGCGTCGCAAGCGAAAGAATAACGAAGTCGCCGCCGGCAACAGTAACAAGTCGGGCAACGGTAACAGGGAGCAGCAGTCGACCCCACGGCCGCAGAGTAGCTCCGCGCACACGCCTCGGGCACAGCATGTCGTATACACACCAAACGGCAGCCAGATGTCTCCCGTGCCGACGCAAAGCAACCACAGCACGCCGTACCATGGCGGTCGGATGAGTAACCAGTCCAGCCCGGCAATGACTCCAAACAATTGGCCGCCGCAGGGCGACTACGTACCGGGCAGTGCAGGCATGGAAGGCATGGAGTATGGCGGGCATGTCAACTTTGCCGAGATGACTGGCTTTACGGCGGACATCAGGCAGAGTGTTCCGCCGGCGTCGGCTTACTTCACACAGCCGCACCTGCCACCCGACCTGTATTCGCTGCCAGTCAGTCTGGACTGGGACTGGGCCGAGATGAGCGGTGGCGCTTATCCCAGTGTCGAAAACGGTGCCGTCGGGGCTATGGGGCTTGGGCAAGGAGCACAGCCAACTGGGCCGCAGCATTGAGTAAGCCATACGGCTTTATGACATACCAGGAGGTTCTTTCATGAGTGGTAATGTGTTTATTTTTTCTTGAATTCATGATTTGTCTTTTTTTGTTATATTTGTTCCTTCTCGTGTCACGATAGGTTATATCCCCAAGATAGGTCGGCATAAAATGTGGTGTTTCTTTTATTTTCTTCATCTTTTAGAGTCTACACAGATTGCGTCATAATATTCCTTTGCCTTTCCACTCATTGCACTTGCGTTTTCTTGTGTTGTGTGACCAGTTGGATTTGGTTGTTCCTTGCATCTTCAATATCTGGAATGTGAAGACACCTCACATGCTCCTCGATCCCTACGCCCACTTTCATCCCCCAATGTACCAAATTATTCCCTGAGACCTGTGTCATTGAAGATTTTCATCCTTGCCTTTTTTGATCAGTGAACTTGGGGCTCTTTTTCATTTTGTAAAAAATGCTCAAATTCCAAAATACCAACAGCATCCACCATGGATAGATATCTCTCATGCCGAGCACCACGTCTATAATGAAACCCGCAGAAGCCGGCTTAATTTGTTTTGATCTTTCACACTTGGTCTCTATGACTATTCAAACCTTTGATCATTTGCAAAGGTGAGACGACATGAAAGACGACGCCCTAGACAGCGATGAGGCTGCAAAAAGGGGGGGACACTGACGATCTCGTTGTCCCAAGGTTTTTGTACCCCCGGCAACGAGCCACGCAGCGCTCCCCGGCCTTCATGACTATTGGCATGCCAGCCATTGGTCATCTATAATCGCAGCACTCTTTTGATATTCATGAGATCACAGGTGGTGTATACTTGCAGCCAAGTCAAATGTGAAGAGTGGCAGGCTTAGCGTTTATTTACATTAAAAGGGCTATCCTGAGAAAGTTGGTGCGCGGGAAGGTACGCTGTTCCACCTGAGAACTTATTCCTGGAGGGTGTAGAACATCAGGTGATGCCAATGCCTACCCCTCCACTCATTGCGCAGTCATAGAGGACAAGAGTAGTCCGACAGCCCAAACCAGATAGCCACATAGCGGCTGCAGCCAGAAGATTATTCAAATCCCCAAGATACACTCTCACACATGGAATCTCTGTCCGGCAGAGATACTTTCTTTTTTTTTCAAATACTCGCTCAGCCGCTACGTTCAACCTTGGGCAAACGCCAATACCCAAAACCTGTCCCCTGGACCAGAAAAAGAAAAGCAAGAAGCCCTGCGGATGCTGTGCTCAGTGATTATCCCCGAGCGGCCCGTCCACCACCCAAGCGTCCCTTTCACCCTCAAAGTGCGACCCGCGCGACGGCTTGTAAGGAGTATAATCAGCGTCGGAGCCGCCAGGGCCACTCCGGGAGCCCGCAGTGCATCCTCCATTGGCGGCGATATCAGCGGCAGTTCTCAAGCAAGACAAACTCCTGCGCGCCCTGGCGGGCTGGTCAGTGAGGCACCTCGCGGCGGCAGGGGCCCTCCAGCGGCGGGCGTGGTCGCCGCCCGCACTGGGCGAATGGGCGTTCTTGGTGGCGGAGGCATCGAAATGCACGCGCGGGCCGTCCCTGTCGTGTCGTGAGCGTCGCGCATGATTGCTCTCCGCAATGTCGTCCGATGGGCGGTCTTCCCAGAAGGACACGGGCCCGTCTAGAAAAAGGGGCGATGTCACTGTTGTGCTGGAATCCAGGCAGAGGCTGGCGCTTTGCGGCTCGAGCATGTCGCTTTCCAGGACACGAAAGGCGGCCCTGGGCGTCGTCGTCTCGTCGTCTTGAAGCGAGGAGTCGTAGAGACTCCGGGGCGCTAGACTCGGTCTGGCAGTGTCCAGGCTGTTGATCCTCAGCCGGTCGGGATCCCTGGCTGCTTCCTCGGCGCAGGGACCGGGCTGCTGCGACGGGAGGGCGGCTTGGATGGCATCGAGCGGCGGCCGCAGTATGCCGGCGAGGTGCTCCAGCTCAAACTCCCTGGGAGGCAAGACGCCGCCCCCGTGAGGGTGCCGCCGCCAATAATAGTGGAAGAAGACCCAGTGCGCGGCCAGCAGCACCGGGGCAAAGACGAGGAGGACTATACTGAACCCGAGGATCGTGTGGCGCGGCAGGATGGTCTGGTCGGTGTTGTCTTGGACCGTCGTGATCAGGATCCAGAGGAAGTAGGAGAAGAGGATGACGACAAACACAACGGGGCCGAGAAAGTGTGTTAAAAAGTAGCAGACAAGTTCATGTTTGTCATCGTAGTTTGGCATTTGGGAACACTCGGTGATGTTGTCTTACTCGGTACTCGAGCCTGCAGGGTTCCTGGACAATCTGGGAAGATGTTAACATGTGCAGATGGCTTGAACTATTATTCTTGATTTTGGTGCCGCCAGCATATATGTACGCTTAGTTAGGAGTCGTGATCATGGTTTAATTTGCCGACCTCGCATTGTGAAAAGTGAACATCTGTTCTGGCCGAGTCTAGCAACTCCAAGTCAAAGAAGTAGAGGTGGCTCGATGATTCTGTACAGCAGGTTCATCGCCCCATGGCTTTGTGGTTTTTTTGACCTTTCATGTTTTTTGTGTTACTTGGGAGTGAACAGGTTTGTGGTCCCCAGCCTGCCATGCTAAGAAGAGAGCATTCAGTATCCGGAAGAATTATGCGGCCATCTTTTTGGGATTGTCGCCATGGATAAGACTCTGGTTTGACTCTAGGAAACAAGGTAATGTAACCGAATGTTCATCCGGACAGACAAAAGACAATGGTCTTAATCTGTCTCTCTGGAAAGTCTCTTCAAAATATATGCAAGTGTTTTGTTTTTATGAACGGCATGACCTTAAATAAAAGATGGGACCCTACACGGGTCTGGTCCAAGCTAATGAACAAAGCATTGTACTCTTGTGATTTTCAGAAAAAAAAAATAATGGGATTGTATATACAGTCTGAAACGCATATGCTCGCTAGCAATCTTTGCATGTAATGTTTTGAATCAAAGGCATTAAACATGGACATGATAGGATATACAAAGAAAGACCAAAAGAAAAAGAAAAAGTGACCGAGAACAAAGCCATAAATCAACATACTGCTCGCTGCTGCAGGAAAACAAAACAAAGACACTTCAGAAGAAGTCAGGGTATTCGGGATTGTGTGGTCCTCTTGGTGGCGGCTGTTGCCTCGGCGGTGGCCGCGACATGCTCCCTCTGGTCTTTGCGAAGAATGTGCTCCGCTGAGATGCCCTCGTTGTACTCCAAAAACTGAAAGAAACGGGCGAGGCCGGCAACTCAACTGGAGAACACTCTTGCACGACCGGTTCAGGAGCCTTGCGGGAGGGCGGAACGGTTTTTCGGCGCGGCACCCGTCTGCACTTGTCCAGATCGAGATGGTATGGGGCATATGCAGGAGGAGGCGGTGTTGGCATCTGGTCAATGTGCTCGTCCCTTTGTAAGTTGCGGTGAGCCCACGATGGAAGAAAGCGCCGAGGTCCATGATGTTTCTCTTGGCTGTGACGGTGCCCGAGTCTTGACACAGACTCTGGGATCCAATATCGCTTCCATGCTATGCACAGCATCACCCCGATCATGGCAGCGGCGCCCAGAACAGAGCCGACAGCAATGCCGACAGTAGATGAGTTCGCTTGTTTGCCGGCATCACCTTCAGTCTGTGCTTCCGTGCTATGTTCCGAGGCAAAGGCTGTGGTCGTAGGGCTTGGTGTGTCAGTGGGTCCTGTGCTTGTTGCCGTTGCCGTGGGCCGAGTACTGCTGATGCTGTCTGTCTGTATTCGGGCAGAGTAATCGCCGTTCTTCTCCGCCTTTAGAGACCTCTGGTCTTTGTCAAGAACGCAGACAGTCCCGTTCTGACCGCAGGAGTAACCAAATGGACAGCAAGTTTGTGCTCCCGAGCTCTCCTTGCCGCAAGTCGGTAATTTATAGTCAAGCGCGCTGGAGACAATGGGGGCGTTGGGGAACTGCTCAACGTCTAGCCAGTCGATATTACATGACCTCGGCATGATGACGCTGCAACTGCCATCTGGGCAGCAGAGGGCTGTCGTAGCGCCAGCCAATATTTTGCAGGTTGTTGTCTTGTCGCAACAAAAGTCGACGGCGAAATTTCGAGAGCAGAGGGATTGACCAGGTCGACGACAGGAAGCGGAAACCTGGCGTTTGATACGTAAACTGGGGCTGCGACCTAGGCTTTCATCCGGGAGGCTGAGGTGGATGGGATTTGCTGTTCTCGCAGCGTCCGATGACTCTGTATATTCGTCCTGAGATGATGGTAGTACTGTTGTTTCTGGAAGATATAGGACGGACGCTTTTGAGAAGCTAAGAAAGTAGAATGAATGGAAAAGAAATAGAGTTAACATGTTTTTGGATTGCAATAGAAGTAACATAGCAAGGCTGTTGAAAGGTAAAGGTGACCAGCAGGTATTAAGAATATAGGTATCTTGATGCGATTAGACTCCCATGCAACAACATGAAGCAGGCAAAATGAACGAGCATGATAGCAAAAACAAAACTTGGGGGCGGATTCCATTGCCCATATACATAAGGGGCATCTGTTGGCCGCAGTATATACCTCCACCATGGTGCGCGGTCCAGTATGCGGCCCAGTAGGAAATGTTGACCTTTAGAGCCGCAACAACATAAAAAAAAAAAAAGTAAAAAATAAAAAATAAAATAAAAAAAGCGCCTCGGAGGCCAGGACTTTGAGCATCTACGGCAGGGGCTATGTTGGAGAGTCTGCCTTTGGACAAGGTAAACCTGGCGAGCGCGGCAGATTCCATCCCCAAGTGTGACCAATAGAAGCGAATGGTTTACCGCGAGTGGAAAGGATGGTTCGAAATATGCATGCGGGGGCAAGCAGAAACCCAAACTGTCGGGTTCACGCTGAGGAGGTAACAGAGCCTTATCTTCCAGCAAGCGGAACACATGTGCTAAGTTCGTCTCTTTTCTCAAGTTCACCGGGCCTCAATTCATGCGGCCGAGAGCGTTGGCAGATAGCAAGCGCCGAACGAGGATCAAGCTCCCCTGTCATGGTTCAACCGAACCCCACAGTACCACGTCGACCCGGCGCTTACACCATGCAGACTCATTATGGAACTCTGCCGACAAGCGCGCTTGAGGTTTTAGTGGTGAATTTGGAAGTGGACTGGAGCAGAGCGAGATAATGGGCAAGATCGGTCGCTAGTTGCCTGTCGCGCTTCGTAGCCTGCCCGCGGTCAAAGCAAGCCCTTTCCATGTTTGGCGCGTCTAGGCAAGCCAGGGCCAACACAGATAAAAGCCAAGAAGGTAGGGATGGATGGACAGAGGCGGCGGGTTCCAGTTTGTTCTGGACCAGATTAATAGACCAGTGCTACCTACCCACACATCTGCACAACTGATATGCACCGTTTCCCTGTGCAGCTACCTACACAACCGTTAATCAAACTAGAATTTTTTTTCTTTGTATAAACTAGGCGTATATAATGGTGCAAGTATTTAGTGGGGCCTTTGTCTAGCCCCTGTCTTCGATCGGAAATATGTCACGTGCATTCGGTACTCGGAACTCAGGTGACAAAACTGAAATGGAACCCAAGATCCCTGTTGGTTGGTTGGTCAATGCAGCGGCTTTGATCACGTTTGGGTGAGATCGTCTTTGTATTCAGCAAAAAAACCAACCAACCACAAGCATATAGTAGTACATGCGTATTTAACTAGGCGGGCCTGGCTTTTTCTCACAATACTCTCTGTAATTTTCAATTGCAAGAGTGAAATCGTCCTCAGGTGGGATTGGTGTGACCATGTCGTCCCTTTTGGCACGTCGAGTACTCGGTGCTGTGGCCAGGCCTTCGTTCCGGACCTGGACCCGGACACCCGTCTTGAACAAACAGGCAGCCATCCAACCATCTCGGTTCGACTTTGCTGCTCAGCGGAGAAGCGTCGCTTCAGATACCGAGAGCAGCCGTGCCGAGCCATCTGTCAAACCAGACATACAGCCTATCGTTTCGATTTCAAGCCCACACTCGATCACTCTTCCAACCGAATATCTGAAAAAAACGCGAAATATACGAGAGGATGTTGTTCGGGACGCATTGTATGTAAAAGCCCGGCCCGGTTGTACGATACTCCCGACCACGCTGTAGTCGTCGTCCTCGCCGTTCTCGTTGTCATGCTAATTAGTTTCCACAGACCAAACTTTTGGCTTCGGTAAGGCGTGCTCTGGGCATTCCCATCGAGCCGGGGAAGCTAGCTAATAACCCGATTCGCTGAACTACTGTTGTGCAGTGACAACTGTCGCTGTTCCGAGTGTGTGAACCAGGATACTATGCAGAGAAACTTTGATACCTTTTCCGTAGGTACCCTTGGCAACCTAGCCGGGTTTTGACAAGTTTGCACCAAACCGTATCCGATACTTATTGATGGACTCATACTGGAAACTGCAGATCCCCCCTGATATACGCCCCGTTTCCGCTGGCATTGAAGGCGACAATCTGCACGTTACCTGTACGTTTTTTTTTTCCAAACACCGAACATCCCGTTCACAAACGAGTAGACCCGCGTGGACTCTCCTGACTCTAGTCACAAATCTCTACCACAAGGGGATCACGAAAACCACCATAGTGTCTATCCGCTAGGCTTCATCTGTGACTACATATTTCACCCCCACATTAACCGAACCAAATTTGAAGGGTAACTTGGCTATTCCCATATCGAGCCGGTATACTAGTCTCGATGTTAAGTTACTAACCGAATTCCGGAGCTTCAAGAACTGTCTTGTGGAGTGGCCAAGATTTACAAAATAACCCTCCGACAGTTCCATTTGATGATGTTATGAATCCGGACTCGGAGGAAGGAATCGCAAGGTTGACCAGATTGATTGTAAGTTCCCTTGATCCCACAGTAATCCGCCATCTTGGTAACTATTGACACGCAAGTTTTGTAGCTATCGCATGGCTTCGCCTTTGTGTCCAACACTCCTGTGTCTCCTGACGAGACAAAAAGGCTGTTGGAGCATATAGGTCCCATCCGCAACACACACTATGGCGGCTTCTACGACTTCATCCCAGATATGGCCCTGGCCGATACGGCCTACACGAACCTTGCCCTTCCTGCCCACACCGACACCACCTACTTCACCGAGCCCGCAGGCCTGCAGGCTTTCCACCTCCTCTCACACCACCCTCCTCCATCAAGCCCGTCGGGCGCTGTGGCCGAAGGTGGCAAGACCCTCCTTGTCGACGGCTTCAGTGCGGCTGTCATCCTGCGCGGAGAAGACCCAGATGCATACACGACTCTTATGAAATACGGAGTAGACTGGCATGCCAGCGGGAATAAGGGGATCGCCATCAAACCGAAGCACAAATTCCCTGTGCTGGAAGGGAGTCGCCGGCAAAACTTGCCCTTCCGTGTGCGATGGAACAACGACGATCGTGGAGTGGCGCCGTTGAAACACGCAAGACTGAACGAGCAACGAAAAAGCCAAAAGGGCCAAAGGGGGAATCAACCGTCCTTGAAAGTCGAGTCTAGTGGTGATTGGTATGCGGCGGCAAGAAAATGGAACGAGATCATCAAGAGGAAGGAGATGGAATATTGGGTGCAGCTTACCCCCGGCAACGTGCTGAGTAGGTTGCTATCTGACTCGGCTTAAAATCAGAAACTCGCAAATGACTCCCTGTCTTGCACCACGCTGACCTGGACGTTTTCAACTGCAGTATTCAACAACTGGCGGGTCCTCCACGGTAGGAGCGCCTTTGAGGGTGTCAGGAGGATCTGCGGAGGTTACAGTAAGTTTGTTCGCACACTCAGATGAATGGGTCCAAGCTGGTGCTGGTTTCGATGCTAAACATTCTCTCGCAGTCAACCACGACGATTTCGTCTCCCGCTGGAGAAACACAAACTTCTCTCGAGAGCAGGTCCTGCGGCAGGTGGTTGGGTGAGGGGTTGGATGTAGAGGCGGACGATGAAGCTGACCTCACCGGAGATGGCAGAAGATAAGCAAGCACCCCATTGCGTTTGCATTGCTTTTTTCGAAAACTTGGTTACTGCTTGCAGAAAGTTGGTGCCAAGCATTACCATGTTCATGAATCAGGGGCATCACAAATTCCCCGCAGTCAGTTTGGAGCCCCTCCAAATTCGATCGCCCACGTTTACCAGCTTACAATGAGTGTGGTACGACGCTTATTCTAGACCTAGACTAGAATAGAACGAGATGTACAAACCTACTACCACCATCAACAGCAGCAGCCTTGGCGTACTTGGAGTTTTGTTGATTAGATGCGTGTTCTCTTGCAATTTATGGGTGCCAATACTTTTCTATCAGCAACTAGCAGCAACAAACTTGACGAGTCGCCGGTAAAGTCAATTGATTTGAGACGAAACATCAAGACCGAAGTCCTTGAGCTGCATCTAAGCGCGCTCCACTATAGACGTCATCGCCCGCCGTGTGTTGCTCGCCCGTAAAAGGGCACGTAGCTGTGGGTGCCTTTCCCTTGGTACAGTACTGCCACGTCTCGTAGTGGGCGATTATATGGACCTCGCTGAGGATCTGTTTGGTTCATCCCACCTCGGTTGTTCTACCTGGCCTATTTCAAGGACAACTTCTGTTTTTTTTTTTTTTTTTTTTGTTTTTTTTTCTTTTCCTACCTAAATATTTCCTCACTCTCTCTGCTTCTACCGTAAAACCACCGTTTTCCGTAATTCCCGCGAGCACACCTGCCCAAAGACATTGACCACTGTACAATCACACACAAATACCCACATCAAGGACAAACATTCAAAGAAGCAAAGATGGCGGAATCCATGAAGGACGGCAAGTTTCCCCACGACAACATGGTGGCGCCCAAGTCGAGCCGCGTCATGCCCCTCTTCTCGCTCAAGGGCCGCACCGCCATCGTGTCTGGTGCCGGTGCCGGAATTGGGCTTGCCGTGGCGGAGGCGTTCGCCGAGGCTGGCGCCAACGTCGCCATCTGGTTCAACAGCAACAAGGCGGCGCACGACCGCGCAAAGGATATCGAGCGCGAGTATGGTGTTACTTGTAAGTATTGTTTATTATGCTACTGCAACAATTTTTTTCTCCCCTCTTTTTCGGGTGGCCCACCTGCTTCTGCTTCAATTTGCTTTTGATTACGCCGCAAGCCCACGGGACACCAAAGATGATGGCAATGCACATTTTACAGTATACTAAGGACTGACACCCCCCCGCAGGCAAGGCATACCAAGTCAACGTGACGTCGTACGAGGAGGTTGAGAAGGCGATCAACCAAGGCGTCAAGGACCTCAACGGCCGCCTCGACGTCTTCGTGGCCAACTCCGGCATCGCTTGGGAGCAGGGCCCCCTGCTGGACGGCGGGCTGGACCACTACAAGAAGGTCATGACGACCAACATGGACGGCACCATCTACTGCGCGCGGGTGGCGGGCCAGCACTGGCGGCGGCAGAAGAAGGAAGGAACGACGATCGACGGCAAGCCCCTCGAGAACTACACGTACGGAAGCTTCATTGCGACGGGTTCCATGAGCGGGCACATTGTCAACGTGCCGCAGCTGCAGACGGCGTACAACGCGGCTAAAGCTGGCATCATCCACATGTGCCGCAGCCTGGGAGTCGAGTGGACCGGGTTCGCTAGGGCGAACTCGGTGTCGCCGGGCTACATCAACACCGAGATCTCGTCCTTTGCCCCGCCAGAGGTCAAGAACGCCTGGAAGGACAAGATCCCCATGGGTAGGGAGGGCGAGACGAGCGAGCTGAAGGGCGTCTACTTGTACTTGGCGTCGGACGCGTCGTCCTACACAACCGGGACGGATATCTGCGTCGACGGTGGGTATGCCGCGCCGTAAATGGTGGGAGACCATAATGAGTTTGGGAGGATGCTGTGGAATGTAGGCTGGGGAATTCTGATTCTATTGGCTGGTTTGGTGTTGTTGAGGTTTAAAAGAGTGTGGTAAGAATTACGAGATATCAGCTTAATGTCCAGGGAGATAAAACAAAAAAAAAAAAAAAAAAAAAAAAAAAAAAATTATTCCAAGCGTGACTAGGTACCATGGCCATGCTGACTGTTTCAGACGATTCAAGAGTTCGACTGATGTGTGTGAGGTCATTGATTCTGTTTTGTCCCTGAGAAACAATGACCGGCCAATGGCAATATGCTTTTTCGTTTTTTTTTTTTTTTCTCTCTCTCTCTCTCTCTCTCTTTAAAAACAAAAAAGAACGGTACCAATGAAGTTTACTCAATATACGCCCTATCCATTTTAGGGGAAGCTAAAGTCTGAAAATGCATCGCAACGGGAAGCTGGTGTCCGATAATTGACTGGTTGTATTGCTAACCTTGCTGTCATCTCATTTTCTAGACCAGAGTAGAGGTAGACTAGACACGCAGGTACTCCTATGTCTGTGTTTCCGGCCGGTCTCCGAACATCTTTAATCAATATTAGCACAAAGCCCTTGGGTACCAAATTTCATGTCGATGATTAAGAAAGTAGGCCGCCATGTAAAGATCTTTCAGATGACAGGCATATTGGATTGTATCGCATCCGTCAAATGAATTAGAAAAAGAAGCAAGCGACGTTTACAAAATCCTCCATAGCTTCAATTCCATGTCGAGTGCCGCCCGTAGGTACAAGGGAGGAACCCGGCATCTCCTACACATACGAACCTTGCGAGGGGCAACTGGCCTTTAAACCACCGCAACAAGAAAGTGGGGTACAAGGGTTCACCGCAAAAGTACACCCTGGACCCAGGTACCATATCTTCTTCCATCACCCCCGTCAAATCCCCTAATCCACATTGGCACAAAACCCCTCCTCGGTCCATCGTTTGCCTCTCCCCATTCCCTACTGCCAGCCAGCCAGCCAGACAAACCCACGCAGACCGCACTTGACTTGACCTGTCATCTTCAGAACCCATTCGTGTTTCTGCCTGTGGTTGTCGGACCTTCATTCCTACCTGTTTGTCTTAGCTTCCACGGTTATAGTAACCATTTTTTTTATTGGTACCCTGTCAACAAATGCGGCCTTAGCCAGCTTGTCTGCATAACTTTCCATAGGCCACGCAGGACGACGCGTACAGTTTTTTTTTGTCCACGATCCGATTCTGGGCCGGCCTCCCTTCCCTCTCCCACCACGCCTTCAACTTTGCCAAACGTCGCAACAAGAGAAATCCAAAAGTTACACGGATTTCCTTTGTCGCGCGACATAGCCCTTTGGCAACACCTTCATTGATAGTCTTGTTTTCCTGTTGGCTCGCAATAAATCATTAGCACGCTCAACCCGCATATTGTCCCACAAACCGCCACCCGCGTGTTCGCCCCGCCCAACCGCTCGCAGCCCGCCATGGAGAATGACGGCGGCGCCAATGCGCCCATCTCCAACGAGGAGCGCCGCAACATCCAGGTTGACAATGCCATCCGTGCCATTCGCGAGAAGAAGCCTCTTCCCGAGATCGACTTTTCGATCCACACCATGGAAGATGGCACCCAGGTGAACACGGCCGAGCGAGTCTGCAAAGGTATGCACAAAGCCTCGACTTGACTGCTCTCTTTGAGTAGGGCCCAATAGCATGTTCATGTCCCTTTTGCTAATCACGATCTTTCCAACTACAGATGTCCAAGCCCCTGCCATGTTCAAGCCCACCGATGAGCAGTTCTTCGAAGACGAAAGCCACGAGAAGCCCGACATCGCCTTCCTCAAGCAGCACTTTTATCGCGAGGGTCGCCTGACCCACGAACAAGCCCTTTGGATCCTGAAGAAGGGCACCGAGATCCTGCGCAGCGAGCCCAACCTGCTGGAGATGGATGCCCCCATCACGGTCTGCGGCGACGTCCACGGCCAGTACTATGACTTGATGAAGCTCTTTGAGGTCGGTGGCGACCCGGCCGAGACGCGCTATCTGTTCCTGGGAGACTACGTCGACCGTGGCTACTTTAGCATCGAGTGCGTCCTATACCTTTGGTGTTTGAAGATACACTACCCCAAGACTTTGTGGTTGTTGCGCGGTAACCACGAGTGCCGTCACTTGACGGATTACTTCACATTCAAGCTTGAATGCAAGCACAAGTACTCGGAGGCAGTTTACGATGCCTGCATGGAATCCTTCTGCAGTCTTCCTTTGGCTGCTGTCATGAACAAGCAGTTCCTTTGCATCCACGGTGGTCTGAGCCCAGAGTTGCACACTTTGGACGACATCAGAAATGTAAGCGCAACCGATCCCTTGGAACATACAATAGAAGAAGAAGAAAAAAACCCCCGCTCCATCAGATCTTGATAGCAACGCTTGGTTGCTCCCAATTACTGTGGCTGTCGTGTCTTTTGCGCCGTGTCCCGTTGTCCTATAGCTAATCATTGCGATTCGCCACCTGTACAGATTGACCGATTCAGGGAACCGCCCACACAAGGTCTGATGTGCGACATCCTTTGGGCAGACCCCCTCGAGGATTTTGGACAAGAAAAGACTAGTGATTTCTTCCTTCACAACCACGTCCGAGGATGCTCATATTTTTTTTCATACCCTGCCGCATGCGCATTTCTGGAAAAGAACAATCTCCTGTCCGTCATTCGAGCGCACGAGGCTCAAGATGCCGGGTACCGAATGTATCGCAAGACCCGCACCACCGGTTTCCCGAGTGTTATGACCATCTTCTCAGCGCCAAACTACCTCGACGTGTACAACAACAAGGCTGCGGTTCTCAAGTATGAGAACAACGTCATGAACATCAGGCAGTTCAACTGCACCCCGCATCCGTACTGGCTCCCCAACTTCATGGACGTCTTCACCTGGTCACTGCCATTCGTGGGAGAAAAGATTACCGACATGCTGCTGGCCATCCTTGGGACGTGCTCCGAGGAGGAGTTGCGCGAGGGCGACTCGTCGTCCACGTCGCCGGGTCCCCAGTCGCCACCTCAGACACCAGCCCTTCCCGAAGCCGCCGGCGACGGCGACGGATCGTCCACATCGGCAAACGCAGCTGCAATGGATCCCGAATCGATCGAGTTCAAGCGGAGGGCGATCAAGAACAAGATCCTGGCCATTGGCAGGCTTTCGCGTGTGTTCCAGGTCCTCCGAGAAGAGTCTGAGAGGGTCACGGAGCTCAAGACGGTGTCTGGCGGCCGTTTGCCCGCCGGCACGCTCATGTTGGGCGCCGAGGGTATCAAGAACGCCATCAGCAGCTTTGAGGACGCGCGCAAGGTTGATCTTCAGAACGAGAGGCTCCCACCCAGCCACGAAGAGGTTGTCAGACAGAACGAAGAGGAGCGTGCGCAAGCGCTGGAGCGGGCAACCAAGGAGGCCGACAACGATAAGAAGCTACAGACTCTGTCGCGCAGGTTGAGCACGTGAGTCACAAACTCATCTTGGCACCACCGGCAAATTGCAACGGATGCTTGCTGGCTCATGGTGCGTTGATACTGACCTGTACGGGCATCTGCTCACAAAAGATCTTCTAGCAGTGACCGCAAGAAATAGACAGCTAGGGGCTCTACCTGTTTTTTTTTTCTTTCCCCTTGTAATGTATACCAAAGGTCACCTTTCGCCGTGGCGGTATGATAATCCAATGGGCTAGCAGCAATGGAGTATCCAACAAACATAGACGATATATCATCCCCGTGGGTACAGGTCGATGTCTCACTCCTCATTGCGAGGAAAGGTACAGGACAAGGATGTGTATGGGGATGTCATTTACTTCTTTTTTTCCTTTCTCGAAACAGTGTCTTGTGGAAAGACATAAACAAACAGAAGGAGAAAGAAGACCCGCGGCTAGACCGAGGAGCCCCAGTATTACGCAGCGTAGATCGTGCTTTACACGGCACGGCACGGCAAGCAATGGCTCGGGGGGAACTCTGATAGGTGATGGTAGATGTATGAACGGGTACTGAAGCTGGCGGCTGGCACATAGCTCGCAAATGAGTAACGATGGAATTTCTCTCTCCCTCTTCATTATTCGTCTTGGAAGTTTGACCTTCCTTACGAACCTGTGCCCTTAACGGAGAGAACCAAGATGGATAAGACTGTGAGCTGGGCTTGGTACAATCGGGAGCCTCATCAGATCTCAAAAGATGGCCAGGATGTTTGGTGGACTGTGTATGGGTGGGTGGTTTAGGTTTCACAATCGTCAGCTTGACCGCCCACGAGGAAAAGGCAAAAGGTAGGGCCTCGCTACGAAGACAAAATTCCAACACCAGAAAAAGGACTCACCTAGCAACGCCTCCAGTCACGTTGCACGGCTCGCTGGCGACGAAAAACGACCAGCGGCGCTCCTTTCTGCAGTGCTCGGCCAGCCTCTCGAGGTCAAACAGCTCACCGATGGGACAGCCCCAGCCGGCAAGGAGGACCTCGTGCATGTACCAGTCCTCCCTGGAGGGCCAGCACTCGAAGCTGGGCTGGTCGCCAGCCACGGCGCTAAAGTTGTCCCAGATCCAGCGCAGCACCTCGCGGGACTGCTCGACGCCGCCAAAGGTGTGCGGTTGGCGTGCGCGCGCGGCCTCGACCTCGGCCGCGGGCTTCCTGGCCAGCGCGGCCGTCCACCCGGACCGGATCAGGAGCACGTCGCCGAAGCGCGGGGTCGTGCCGTCCTGGAACGCCAGGCAGTCGAGCATGTCGCGCAGCGTGATGGGCGAGGTCGAAAAGTGGTCAAAGGGCTTGCCGGTCGCGGTGCGCCAGGCCTCAAAGTCGACCAGGATCGCCCGCCCGACTATGCCCCTCTCGGCCCAGGCGTGGATGCCGTTGGTGGTGGAGGGTTTGCCGTGCGAGTTGCAGCTGTGGATGTCTTCCATGGTGACGCCGTTGTAGAAGAGCTGTTGGTGGGGGGTTTTTATTTTTATTTTTTTTTTTTTGGTCATTGCGGATGTGTGAGTGACTGAACTTTTGTTTTCCTTGAGTTGTGTTCATACGGGGAAACTGGAAGCAGGTATACTACAACACCGACTCAAGGAAAGTATGATGCGAGTCCCCCTCTGAATATGGGGAGGGGGATTCTCTCTTATATCTTTTACTATTACGTTACCTTTTCCTTTTGGTAGCCAAAGTGGCGCAGGCCGTCCCACTGGCTCGAGACCTGCGAGTTGAAGGACCACTCATCGTCGTTGACGGTCCGGGGCAGCTTGTTGAAGATGCGCTGGTGGAAGACCTTGCGCTCGAAAAAGGCCCCTTCTTTCTGGGCGTCCAGAGGCCAGTTCAGACCGATGCTGTTGTGGCCGGATGGGCATTATCATTGTTAGTCAATCGCCCGTCGCTAAGGGGTATAACTAGCACGAGAGGGACCGTTGAAAAGTTGTGATCAAAAACGGGAAAACAATAAATTACCGGACACCGGTACGAATCTCGGTCTGGGCCGCCTTTGCCACCCGCTCGTTGGTCTGACGGTTCAGGAAGCCTAGCTCATCCGAGACGCCGTACAGGCCCCATGCCGAGAGGTGGGGGTCCCCGGCCCGAAGAGGGAGGCTGTCGAAGTCCGGGACACCGTTCTCGTTTAGTTTGATATCTGGATTGGTTGAGGCGGCCGCCATGATAGTGGGGGGGTTTCTTTGTTGCTGCTTTATTTTGGTTTTCTCTTCCCAACTTAATTCCCAGAGTAGTATGTAGCGATCGGACTATGCAACGCTTACAAGATATGAATGGCCCAATGCGCAGGTTGATGGGAAGATGGATGGGCGCTCTCAATTTCTGCGCACAGGCTCAGTCCATGTCGAGACAAACAAATTTACAGATTGAAGCTGAGAATCACGGGCGAACATGACAAGTGTTGCAACTCTCGTCTGATCGATGCAATGCCTCGAAAAAAAAAAAAAAACCGGTCGTCTATCGGGCCATGAACCGAACAGGAACCCCGCCCTAACCGATATGGGTCCGATGGCAACTGTCTGTTGGAGCAAAACACTTGGACGCATCATTTCTAATCTAGTCTGGAAGCAAATCAAATGCCGAAAAGATTCAAACAATTGAGTTTCGGTTCTTTTATTTTATACTTTATCTTTTGAATCGTCTTGCGACAACAAACAATGCATCCCGCTCATCCTTGTTCCAAGTCAAAGCTGATGATATATCGCACTACTTTGTAAGCCTCCGAGAATGAATCTGTGTATATACACCCTTACCTATACGGGATTCTGTTACAATCAATGCACCGGCCGCTTATTACCATGCTACATTGCGAATACAACCGACAAAGTTTGTCTTCGTCATGTTTACCCTCGACTTAATTATTCTCTCTCCTTCCCCCCACTTCGCTTTACGACTGTAGATCTATCAGGTTCGGGTGAACATCGGATTTTATCATCCCATCGACCGACTAAGCCCAAAGATTCATGACTCGTCTCTTTGTCTGTTTCTTTTTTGCGTTGCTTGATGAGAGCAACAGTAGCCTTCCGATCGACATACGCACAGATACGACATACTACCCAAGGTAGTAGGTAGTATGTATGGATATACCTTGTATACTTGGATGGCAACGGCAAACGGCACAACAACAAAGCAAAGAGCCTCATTTCGATACACGAAGACCGACCAACTTGTCACCACCGTTCCTGTCCCTTACAATATCACTTATCATCCAGGCACTGAACGCAGTACATGCCGTCGTCTGATGACGAGATGCACGCCATCGAGATTGCCTCGACCTAGTAGACCTTTGAGAGGAAATACCCCCAGTGTTTCCACCCATCATCTCAGGTTTAAACACATTCTAGAACTAGAGCAGAAGTAGAACTAGTCTAGAACCCGAAGCCACACACCACCGTGCCGCATCTCATCACACCTTGGTCCCAGTTTTGCATCTAGTCATCTTTCTTTCGCCAGATATGCTTGCTTTCCTTGTCCAAGCAGGGGAGGGGTTCCCTCCCTCATTCCTAAGCGCCCACCTGCCTGCCCGCTTTGACATTTTACAGTTACTTCGACGAGCCAAAAACCCACACACCCAAAAAGATGATTCTTGGCTTCTCCTCCTGTGGGTTTTTTTCTTCTTCTTCTTCTTCTTTTTAACCCCTCTTCTAGAAGCCTTCTCCACTTCCTTCTGTTGCCTACGCGCCCGGAGAGTCGAGAGTCGTGGCTGCGACCTGGCAGTCTGCAATGTCACGTCGTGCAGCCAACCCACACGCACACGCACACGCGCGTACAACCACCGGGCCCAGCCCGGCGAGCCAGGCACCCACTGCTCGAGGGAAGGGGGTTCAGTTTCGTGCAGCAGTTGTCAGTAGGTACGCGGTCCCTCCCTCTCTTTCTGTCCCACCCCTTTATTTTGTTCTAGTTCCCCTCACGCTTTCCCCTTGATCAAGGTCGGCCAGGTAGGGTAGGGTACCTTTTCTCCTCCATTTCTTCTTCTTTTTCTGTCTTTTGCTCCCTTTTTAAACCACCCCCCCCCCCCTCTAAAAAGAAGAATGTAGATGTACGCCCCTCCGCTTTGATCAAGGCACCTT
>NC_043742.1:1742100-1924188 GCF_004337985.1 Pyricularia pennisetigena
AAAAAAAAAAAAAAAAAAAGCCAGCCAGGCAGGGAAAAACAGGGCTTGACGATATTGTTTCATGCAAAAACTCATACTGCTGTTGATTCACTCCCTCCCTCTTTCTCTCCCCCTCCCTCCTCCTTTGCTTGTCTGACGGGAAAGCGATTGGCAAAAAACGGCGGGTTTTACTTTTCCCCCCCATCTTTCGAGCTTTGTCGTGATCATCGTCTCCCCATTGCAAATCCTTTCTGAGTAAGGAGAAGCAAAAAACTCAAAAAAAAATAGTCTCTAAATGTTCGGTTCGGCGTCCGGTCCGGATCGTCTGCTCCTATCCGGGCATCATCCCGTGTTCCTTTTTTTCCCTTTTCTTCACAGCTCGTCCCTGCTGGGGGGAATGGGGCGGAGGAGACAAAAAAGACCCGCCATTTTGGCAGCAAACGCTTGACATCGCAACACAATCTCTACTGTAGTTAGACGCTCGGGGGGTGTGGACCCAGAAAAAGAGGGTGGGAAAAAAGTGACGTGATCAAGATAGTTACCCAGTCCCTTGTCTTTTCGCGATAAGCAACCTCAGCCAGAATGAACACACCAAATGGCTGCACCTGCTTTCTCGGCGCATGAGAAACCCACAAGATTGGTGTCCACTTCTGCCGGGCGGGATATCCGTGGTAGTGCACTTTTGCGTACCGCTGTCAATGTTACCTGGCGTCGTCTCCTGGACTTCGACACTTATTACGAATCGCGTCACTTTGCATTCTGTGCAGGAAAGAATAGTTCTGCCATAGGAATGGATACCAATGCGATAGGAACAAGCCCGGATAAACACCAACGTCCTGTTTTTTTATTTGTCCCCGAAATCCCGATCCTTAGGCATGATATATCTGATAAGACAGCGGGCAGAAAGACGCAAAAATATCAACTCCATTCAAACCCCAGTCATTCGCTACCCAGCTTGTAATCCTGACCCAGTAGTTGTCATTGCAGAAACACCGAATAAAGTAACTCCATCTCCACCCATCTTTGATGCCTTGCAAACAACCACCGGGGTTTTTCTACCGCAGACCGCTCAAACGGCTCTGGACTCCCTGTCCGAATCCCATACTGTATCTCCTTTATGGTACGAAGAGAAAAAAGAAAACATGAGGCGTTCGCTACATATGATACAGAGTATTAGGAAATAGACAATATGAGAATAATCCAACCATCATTACCTCATTTCATGTATTACAGCACCTTGTCAGGCCCAAGGTGTAAGGGTCATGGTTGAAGAACAGAAAGTGTTTTGACCAACAATGAAAGGAAAAAAAAAAGGTGATAAAGGGTCAAGGCTCAAATGACTTAGGGTATCAGAACATGATCCATTCGACCTCGACGCCAGGTCCCCCTATACACTTGCCCCAGTTGAATGGACTGCTTCGTGTCAGGCTTGGAAGTCGCATGTTGTTGTTATTGTTGAGAATGTTGATGTGGCGCCCGCTGCCGATGTAATCGTCTTCTGCGCACGTCTCGCCACTCCAGAGACGCTCGAGGATCTCAAGAGCCGACATGTTGTTCATGTAGCCACTGCGTGCCATGATATCGCGGCACTTTGTCCGCACAATGTTTTGCTGCAGCTCGTTGACGCACTCGCTACCAGCCACAAACAGCGGCCATAGCAGGAATTTCTCAGCGGATGAACCAGATTCAAGGCTGGTAGCGTAGTAGACGACCTGTGAAACAAGGTTTCGGAAGTTGTTGTGAGACGATGGCGTCTGTGGGCTCGCCAAGCGCTCCGTGTAGAGTAGCGCAGCATAGCGGAATGCCTCGGACAAGGAACTGAGGTCGCGAATCTGAGCCGGCGTCGGCTGCAACCCGGTCTGCTGAAGAGAAGCAGTAACCCGTTGCGCATCGAACGACCAAGCCTGGAGCGAAGCGCGCGCCTCCTTCCATTCGCGCCAAAATGTTGAGCGCTGGCTGTCATAAGTCGGCGCCGAAGTGCTGATGGCAGCCGACAGAAGCTCATCGTCGCCAAGGGTGTTGCCAAATCCGTTTCCATCAAAACGGATGGGGCCACCACTAGTACCAAACACGTCCACGTTCATATTGTTGCTGGGCTTGTACACATGTCCCAGCGGCGCGCTGAAAGGGGACTCGGACCGCGGCATCGAGCTGCCCAAGGCGGCATCGTTGTTCTGCACCGGCCTGTGTTGGGAGAGGAGGTTCAGGCGCCCGAGCTTCACAATGATGGTGAAGAGCTCCCTATCGCACCCGACGAGATTCTCGGCGCCCTGGGGAAGCAGCATTGCTTCCGGCGAGAAGCCGAAGGAGCTGCCATCAAGCTGGGCCTCGCGGTCGTTGATGCTGGCGGAGATGGCGTCAAAGTAGGTGAAAAGCGCTTCCATCCATGCAGACTCATTCGAGGGAGGGTATGAGGTCGTCCTGCGCATTTGCAGGATCTTCTTAACTCCGGCAAATTGGGTATGGAACCTGGCAATCCCCGATTCCGCCATCCTGTAGTGACAGAGCATAAGGATCGTCGCAAGCACGGAGTCGTGCTTAGACTTGGACACGTCGTTCAATTGTTCATTCAGCAGATGAACAGCAAGGTTACGGTGCTCGTACTCCTCCTGCATCGACTGGTCTTCTGCTTCAGGCGAGCATGATCGCTTAAACTTCTCTGCAGGCGAGTGTTGGCCAAGGCTGAGCTTCCTCTTGGTACGCAGGTTGCAGGCGGCCAGGGCGCAGATGGCGTGCTGTAAACTGCGGCTGCTGGTGGCAAGGTGCATAATGTGATCCCGAAAGGGGTTGTTCGGTCCATCAATAAATACCATCGATGGGCACATTGTGTGTTCATAATAATCGAGGAAGAAGGGCATCTTAGAGATCAGCTCAGCGCTGACGTGCGCCCCCGGAGTTTCGACTGTCGATGGCCATGACGACGATTGGGGGTGCGAATCCTGGCACGAGGTCGTATCTTCTGCCGGTGGAGAAGCCCCCCAAAAGTGTCCGTTGGAGTGGACGCTGGAGCTGTAGGCATCAAGGTCTGGGGTTCCCACTACGGTCACAAATCACCCGTCAGCTCTCCATCTTGATAGCCCGTCTGGGCAAACCCCCGTTGCTTTGCATACCTATGGAGTCGCAGTCAAGCATCAACTTGTTACTAAGATGCACGTCGTAGCTTTCCGAGTGAGAATGTACGCTGGTGCTGTGCTCCGAAGGCGCATATACCAAGCTTGGGCATGAAGTTGGCGCATTGCGTTGCTCCATGATCATCGCGGCCAAGGGGCTTGGAGTCACTGTAGGAGAGTTGTGTCCGTTGAAGCCATCGTAGAGGACCGCCGGGCTGTGTAGGAATGGCACATCTTCTCTGGGGAAAGAATGGCTCATAGGCGACAGGTGGTAGTGGTCCATGTCGTGCATCGATTCAATGGACATGCCCTGGTGACCGCCCAATTTCCCATATCTAAACCCATCCGTGGGAAGACTGGCGGAGAAGGGCATTTGACTCCAATGGTTATGATGGGCTGTCGGCGTGGTATCTGCAGTTCGTCCTACGCGTTGGGGATCGTAACGGGCGAGATAGGGGGTCGTCGGGCTGGATATCGAGGATGACTGCTCAGGAACTGGGAGGGAGATGTGAAGGTTCACTGGCCTGCGGCGGGGTGATGAGTTGATCATGTCTTCCGGGTTGTGCCAGTGGCCGGCAGGTGCGGCGGTTGTCATGGTAGTTGTGGTGGCTGCTCTGGTACGCGTGGGCGAGCTCTTCTTGACTGCTGCGCTGACTGGAGGTGCCTTGGCTATGGGTAGAGACAACCCACGTAACTTGCCACGGCTGGCGACACCAACGCCCCAGGTGAGCTGCGTCTTGTATCCCGAACATTCGTTACCGACCTCAAGGCACTGCGAGCAATACGGTCTTCTCCTGTCACACTTGACATTGCGCTTGGTGCAGGCAAAGCAATCATCAGAGGCACCTCCTGCGGGAGCGCGTCTCCTGCGCTTCCGGGCAGCGGCAGTGTCCAGCTTTGGAGCAGCCGGTTGGACTGGAGATGAGGACGTCATGTTAAACTAAAGGAGGCTCCGCGAGTTGCGAAGCTGTGTCTGTTGGGCTTTGCGGATATATTGGCCACTTTAAGATATGCAAGGCTGCAGGAGCTATGTGCTGCCGATCTCAAGAGTATAGTCAAGAGCGGGATGCAAGACAAGGCTCTTGTGGGAGGTACTGTAAGTCGGCGAGCTGCTGGCGGAGATAGGAATGTATCTCCAGGCTGTAGAGTAAGGGATGTGTGCTCGCGCCAGGCAAGTATGTGATGGTTGACTGGTTTGGATAAATGGACGGTAATATGGATGAGGAGGAGGCCGCAGGAAGGATAGACGGCAAGACCTTGGGACGAGGGACATAAACATATAACAAGATGAATAAAAAAGACGGGATGTCAAGGCAGGCTGGTATTATAACGCACCATGTATCCCGAACCAATCCCACCATAGCGTCCAGGTAGAGAGGGGAGCCCCAGACAAGGGAAAGGGACGGACCATGTTCAGAAAAGCACGAGCTGCCGACACACCAGGAGGTCGGTCGCATAGCAAAACAATCTCCGCCGACAGGAGTACATCGAGGTACTTCTGGTGCCGTCACTTGGACTGGGGTGGGAGGGTAGGGGTTGCACCGAGGTGTGTGTGGAGAGGCCGACATGGGAGGCAAAACCCCGGTCCCTAGCGAAAGAGATGAGCGGGACGTTGTCGGGGGGTGTGCGCTTGGATGGCTGACCACTTACTTGCAAGCGCTGTCATGGAGGGGGAAACATCCCCGATGGCTGCTCAAGCCCCAACGGCAAGGACGGGCTTTGAAAGGTCGAACTGCAACCAAGTTCCGCAGTACTAGCACCCCAGTTGGGTATGTATCCAGCTGGGGATCGGGTCGGGACAGGGACTACAACGTAGGCAGCGGGGATGAGTGGACCAAGACAAGGGTACCGGCAAAAGGATAAAAAGGGCAGAAGCGGAGCTTGATGGGGCCTTTCTAGGAGAAATGGTGAAGGCCGGGATGAGATGATAGCCTGACGATAACGATGCAGGACAAGGTAGGGCAGGGTCATGATTAGAGATAGAGTGAGCGAGGAAGAGAAACAAGGCCATTCGCTTGACGGCAAGGCGCGAGGCGCAGCAATTGACTGCCGGCAACGATGAGAACAAGTGATGGATGCAAGTGGCGCACACGCAGGACAATGCCGCAACGGCTGTTTTTGGACCTGCTTGGGGGCTTAGTCTGCATACCATAGGTAGCGAGCAAGGCGAGGTGAGTACCTACCTGATCTAGGCACGCAAGCTACAGTAACTGTAGGTAGTAAAGAAGGTGGGAAGAAAGGGGAATACGACGCAGCTAACTAACTGTACAGACCAAACCTGACTCCAATGCCTAGGTATGAGCCATGCAATGCACCCCGCGCGCAAACAGCTGGGCACAAAATTGCAACCGAATGTGTTCGAGTTTGCAGAAAACTTGCGCCGTAATTGCTGCAACAGTTGTGGCGGGCGCAAGAAAAGGAGGGGATGGGCTAGGATGGGTGTTTCTTCCGCTGCATTTCGAACATGAACATGGGGGTTGACAACTTGCACAGACCCTTGTCCTGGGCCCAGGGTCAGCCGCCTTTTAATTGGTCTTGACTTGAAAGGTGGGAAGGGAACGTTGGACGAAACGAGAAAGGTAGTGGAGGGTGGATTCTGTGGTGGCTTGGACGATTGGTGAGCCTCCTTGTTCTGGGGCGCGTGATTGGACAATGCTGACAGGTATATGGTGCTGAGCGGGGCAAAACAAAGACAGTGAGTGAAAAGTCGGAGCCGAGCAGTTGAATTTGCTGTTTACTGTACACTGGAGGTCCCTCCCCAGTAGTTGAGATCATGCTGCTGATCATTTTGCATTAGATAGTTAGGTAGGTAGGTGGCATACCGTGAAGAGGCCGTGGTCAACGCAGCTTCCTGTTGTTCATGATAACTAATTACGTGTCATGGCTTTCCGATTAAGAAACTCGGAATGACCGGCGAAACTTTTTGTCCCTCTGGCTCTTTCCCAGTTCCTCATCTCGTGTTGGGAAATTTGAGTCACGATCACGACATGTGGGAAATCCAAATTGAGTTTTGCGATGTGGTTCGCGCCAAGACAAAGTGCCCAAACGGCAGTCGCGTGCGAAGAGTTCTTGTGAATCTCTTACAGGCTCATACCTTGTTTATCCCTCTCGTTCATCCCATCTTCGGACCGGGATAGTTATGGGGAGGAATGCAAGCAGACACGGTCCATGCAATCGACAAATCTTTAGACCGGGACTAGATGAAGGATAAATTGAAAGACAAAAAGGCAAAAAAAGTCTAAAGTCAAAAACATGCAGTAGACACCGAATCCACTGGCGTTTCTCAGCCTGTTGCGCGGTAAAGTACAACAACACAGGGCGACAGAATTACTGCATTCGGGTTTTCCGAGAAAGACCCTGTCAATCCGGGCCAAATTCCTTTTTTCTATCAAGTTTGTTTTTTGTTGACTCGACTCCCCCCTATCTTTGCCAAGACAACTACAGAACCCGCTTCTTTATCAAATGCCCGCCTGCTTACTACAGTACCCTTAAAACACCACTTATTAAATCGGGCACACACGACGGTTGCGGTGGCAAAAAAAGAAAAAAAAATCACAGTTGTGCCCAGGTGGAGATCACCAGTGAGGCACAACTAAGAAGCAAGCATAGCTACAGACTCCTTAACTACGTTGAATGGAATCAACTGTTTCTGCAGCGGGACCTGTCGGACTCGGTGCAGTATTTTGCCCGGAGGTTTTCTCTCGTTTCCTCTCCAAGGTTTCTATTCTCGTCATTCACGTACAAACTCTTGACGTCTTGAACAATGCACCTGCAACGTAGCACCGATGCCGTTCTGCCACGAGCCTTTCGACAACGATGCTCAGGGCTACAATCAGTGGACGAGTTGGAGAACCTGGAGAACCTGGACTAAACAACATGAAACCTTTGAGCTTGGGGGGGTGGATGTCATCGCCCAAATCCCAAAACCCATCATCATCATAGACGTGCAAGCGAGGAACGTCGCGAGCCCATGGCTAGTGTGGCTTTAGCGCCATCACCGAGTAAAACCCAGTCACTTACGCCCTGGCAACAATCTCGGAGATGAGGGCACGGATCAAGAACTAAAATCTTGACGATAGGGCAACCAGCATCGGAAACCAGGAACATGGCTTGCATGGCCCGTCCCATCCATGCCTCACGTTTTTTTTGTTTTGCACGTCATTTGTGGCAAAGCTGATGGGGAATTAAAGAAAAACGCCCCAATGCCCCCTCTTGACCAGACAGCAACTCGCTTCTTCCGCAGCATATGCACATACGAGACGTCTCCTGTCTGGCTTTTCTTGACTATTGGCTACTCCATAAAATCATCAATCTCCAAATTCCCTTTCTTTTCTAGATTTTTAGCCTGCAATCTTGTCACGTTTGATGGTCATTTATTTTTGGCACACAGTGGTGGGTGCGCGGCATGAATCTGAATTTCCCGGCTGTCGCTCCCTTGACAGATGTTCGTCCAAGCAATGCCCCCTTTTCTGCAGGTTCGCCATCTCCCAAGCTCGAATCATGAACAAAAAATAGGCGCGGTCCATACCCACCAAACCACACTCAAAAGTAGAAATGCCAAGCTCATGTCCCATTTCATCTGAGTTTTTTGGGCCTTGTCAACTGTCATATTGCTTGTTGCAAAGGGGTATCGACATATCTTGCCTTGCCCGCGTGAACCGTGGGGTGAAAGAACTCCAAATTCAAGGGGCATCGCCGAACAAAGTGCCCGCTCTTCACCAAGGAGCAGCAAGCCTTGGCCTTTGGGAAAAGTGACATGATTGATACAGCGTCCCTGCCTGCAGTACGTATGATTTCTAAAAGCTCGCTTACACTGGCACATTGGTCCCCCACCCTTGGCCTTTCTGCACAGGGCTGACGTGACTGCCATTTTATTTTAGAAAGGAAGCTCGAGCTGGCCTCCGCTGTTATGTCTGGGCCCTTTCGGGCTTGTGATGACGATGATTCTGAATTTTTGGCAGTGCAATTCATTTGCGCAAACCCGCCTTTTTCTTCGTCAGCTTCTCGTTTCGACCTCGCGAATCTCACCTTTGAAACATGTCATTTATAACACATAGCATCTCCGTCATCGGTCACGGGCTCAATGAACTGATGGCTCTTTTTATCGAGTCTAATAGTTGTATACCACACATTCACCGTGACGGTCGGCCCTTTCCAAGACAACAAGACCAAAGTCCCTCGCTGAAAGAGGTCTCTGCTCACAATCGGGAACCTTTGACGATGCCTCTACGTACTCTAATTACAGTGGTTGGTGTGGTAGGAACCTTACTAACAATTACCTTCGGCTTAGCCATCAGAAGGATGCGGAAATGGCTACGAACGGCTTATTCTGCAGCAGAACCAACTGGTTTATCGACCTTCTCATCTCAGACTCTCGTCTGCCACTACCCTCCTTCACCGGAGCAAGAGGCAGCGGGTAACCTTCCACGCAGGCTTCCATGAACCTTCTAACCCCTCACCTTTTGTGCATCCCGTGTGGACTCTTTTAGCTTCCCAAGCCTCCAAAAAAACAAGAACTAATGTACATACTTCTCGTACTGCACACTGACGGATGGTCGATGCGACCCTAGACTGCAGGTTGAATGGGAGGTATAATTTTTTTTTTTTTTTTTTTTTTTTTTTTTTTTTTTTTTTTTTTTTTTTTTTTTTTTTTTTTTTTTTTTTCATATGAACATGTAGGTACTGCTGGTTACCTTTTGCCTTGTGGGCCAAGGTAGTCACAAAACGATAGACTTGCAGAGATCCAGCTGTTCTATATTATAAGTCTGATATAGAACCACGACTAGAAAAGAAAAATCGATTCCAGCTACCCGATTTGGTTGGCGCCGGACGCACGCACGCACACATCAGGTGCCTAGGTAACAATGTGCAATCCTCAACAAAATATCGCGGCATAAAGTCCCAAAGAAGGACGGATGATAGAAATCAAGAGACAAAACTATACAACCCGACCGGCTGATTGACATCATGAGCGACAGGGTCCTGTCAGCTAGGTGTTACTAGCGGGTACTTGACACTCGACTTTGCGAGATAGAGTTTGGTTCCTACGTCCACTACTGTAGATCATAAATGAGGAACCAGTGTGTTCCGAGGCGCAGGCGCGGTCATGTTACTAGGATCTGGTCAATGCATCCTAACGAGGAAGTCCTGTCAAATCGATATTGTAAATCCGGGCGATACCGAGCGTGTCGATCTGGAAGTATTCCCGTAATCCGGTTTTTTTTTGGTTTTTTTTAAATAGATAGACATTTGGAAGTTGCACGCGAAATTGAAGGACTTGTGTATGTTGCTTGAGGCTGCACCAGCGCCCGCGCCAACTGGAAGGTTTTTGGCCCGTTTCGAAATAAAAACCGTTGT
This sequence comes from Pyricularia pennisetigena, assembly GCF_004337985.1. Taxonomy (NCBI): domain Eukaryota; kingdom Fungi; phylum Ascomycota; class Sordariomycetes; order Magnaporthales; family Pyriculariaceae; genus Pyricularia; species Pyricularia pennisetigena. Next base: position 1,751,547 of record NC_043742.1, read on the forward strand.
GAAAATTTTGAGCTCATTCCCACACAGCACTTTTAGGCAATTAAACGCGATGACCAGGCTGAATGTTGCAATAATACATGCTTATGTGTAGCTACAAAGCATTTCATCCATGTAATAATATCTTGTTAATGTTGATGGAAGCTTCCAGCCTTGCCAGTCCAATTATACATACTTCACGAGATGGCTACTGAAAGAAGCTACTACCTGCACAGTAGACCAAGCAATATCACGGTATCATTGAGTCTTGGCCTGCATTCCAAGAAGGTTGGGGACCTGGACAAAACCCCACCACCCCCTACTTGGCTTTCCCCTGTACGCAAAAGCGAAGGCTGCCTCGGATAACGGCACTTAATGGGAAGGAAAATCAATACGACAGCAGTGGATTGAGATCGGGCCTACCTGTAAGACAAGCCTTTTTCTTTCGGGGGGGTTTGCTGTTTGTTGACGCAAGTTATGGTATCTCATAAGCCTATCCGATTGCGTTATCTCACAAATCACAAACCACAACATCACAAAGACAAGGGCCAGGGCAACCAACTGCCTTTCTCGTGTACGATCGAGATATGACGAGACGCAAGCGATCAGCAACATACTTCGTAACTAGGGGCGTTCTTATAGGGTAGAAGCCTGGCAACCCAGTAAACAAGATACATGTCTTTTTTTTCTTTGGCTTTTTTGTTCCTGCTTGACTTGCCCTCCCTTGTCGCCCAGCCAAACTCGAGCCGCCCAATTTTTGTTCCTTCACCACGACCTCACACCGACGGCCGCCGACATCCCTGCGATTTGCACGTGAATCCTCGGTTCTCTACTGCACAATAAAGCCCACCCTGGGCTCTCTCACACCCATGTTCCCCCTCCTAACCCCCTTGCCCTTCTCTGGGTCTCTCTGCACTTATCCACTCTTGGTCACCGACTGAGAAGCTATACCCCTGCTAGGTGCCGTGTCCAATTAGGTGGCCTTGCTTCTGGACCGGCTTTACCCCACAGGCGCTAGGGTCTGCCGGTGGGCTCCGCGGGATTGCGTGCCTTACTGGTCGTGCTTGCTCAATCCGAATTGGTTTTGGGCGGGAGAATAGACGACAGACGAACAAAAATCCACAGCAAGCGCAAGTACTAAAGTGCCCCCCACCGTAAGCGAATACCGTAGTAGCGAGGGAGAAAAAAGACTCAGCAGAACAAAAAGCTGCAAGCATCACCTGCTAGCAGCAAGCAAGGGGTGGAGTAGGGGAGTAATAAAAGCCCCGGCCGATGCAGGTCCAAGGCTAGGCCTCAAGCAGACAGACCAAGAGCTGTCTCGTGTGCCTGCTTATGGGAAGGATGTAGATAGAGTAGTTTTTGTTTGCTAATGGATTGCTCTCCCCATGGGGGAGCTTTGTGGTGTTTTGTTTGGTTCTGGGTTCTGCATTAACCAAGCGGGAAACGTTCGGGAGTGACTTTTTAGCTCGGGTTTTGGTATGCTAGTCTAGTAAGCGCATGTAATATTTGCCTGCCATTTTTCTGAACCCATTTCTTGTTCCCCCTGCGCAGCTCTCCATTTTTATGTCCCTCTCCGTGACTCTCTCCTAAGAATGGAGAGTCAGGATCCCAGCCTAGCAGTCGAAAAAAACTTCCCGCGTTATTTCCCCTTAGGGTTTGTATCCAGAGCCTAGGCCCTCAACAAACGCGTAATTTACATGGGTCGGGTTCTTTGATTAAGCGCGCGGCGCTTCGCTTGCTGTCACATGTGAAAAATAGCCTCGAAAATCCCGAAAGTTCCTTTCATCTCTTTTCCAAGACTGACTCGCCCATCAATATGGGATGAACAAGGTAGTTGTTCTCCCCCCACGCAGACCATCGGTAGTAGAAAAAAAAAAAGAAAAAAAAAGACAGCTGACAGTCGTTGCGTCGTTCAACGGTGACAAGGTGTGTATGCATCATTTGTGGTATTGCGAGTCGGCGGCTGCTGGCATGGGGCCATACAAGCCTGTAGGCCAGCCAGTGCTTTGCTTGTTATGCATACATTTAGACCTAGTCTACTGCACGAGGAAGGCAAGGGTGATGCTGTCCTATAGGCGTTGTTTGTTCTTTAAAGTAATCCATCACTTGAGCAGCGTCGAGGCAACCGCCTAGGTACCTACCCTAGGTAAATATATACGCTCTTAGCTTTACGCTGTCCGTTCATGAGCAAGTCCTTGCCTTGTAACTGAATATGTATGTACCTTTGCACAAATTGGATACCCTCCTCTAGAGCTGCAAAGTCTGGGAATGTCATTGAATTCATCGAAGCGAGCGACGATCCCGTACCGGTTCTTTGCGCCAGTGAGTCGCGCCACAAGCTGGATATGAAGCCACCCACTTCGTCATTGCTGTGGTTTGCCATTGGAAGTGATGATAACGGCCTAATTTTTGCATCACGTCACACCCGCCATCATTATCTACATTTTCATCCATTTTTCTTTACCGCTCATACCTGGATCAAAAGTCAAAAGAACTAGAAACATACGACTGTTGGAGAGCAAAGAGTCGGGGCATCATCAGACAGCACTCTTCCATCAATCGCCCCCACATACAATGCACCCTCACTCACACTCACTCACATTCAGGCACATACGCATACAGCTACTTCTATTAGACCCTCCCGACTACTGTAAGGTATCTCGACTAGAATACAGCCTAGTCTACAATAGACCTAAGTCGAGGCAAGTCAGCTACAGCCCGCTCCGCACAGCTGCGGGGTAGACACAGCAAGGAAACTCCCACCGCGGGTGGCCGGAAGAAAACAGCCTCGCTGCGCTAGAAGGACTGAGGAATCCTGCATGGAAGCCTTGCCGTCTACACCCCTTTTTTGCTTCTTTTTTTACTTAGCAGTGTGTTGCCCGCAGGCTGCAGGTTGCGGTAGCAACTTGTTTTTTTGTTCTCTGCAGGTAGGGGCTTTCCAAGAAAAACCGAACCAGCCAATCTTTTTCGAATCAACCAGTCAATTGAGACAAACCTGGGCTCGCGATACTACTCTGTAACGGTTATTTTGTTTTTGGCGCCGGCCGTATTGTGAAGTACCTGCGTATTGAGATCAATCGATAGGTGTTGAATTTTTGTTTCTCTCTCCTTTTCATTTTATTTTCTCAGCGACCATCCCCCGCGCGACAAACACCCCTCCCCCAGTCTATTGGGTGGACAAATCCAACCCGTCAGTCCCCCCGTATCGGACGAGACCTGGTAGTTAGTTGCATGGTTAGGACGAACAAGCCCATAGAGAAAGAGGATCTACCAATCGGATCCGGCCAGGAGATAGCGGTTATCCCTCCCGGTGATGTCTTTTGCTCTGTCTCTTGCCCTGTCATCCCAAAGTTGCGCCGAGAAAAGCTGACGATGGTTCCAAACGAACCAAAGGTCTCTCTTTGTTGATTTGTTATTACTGTTTTTCCCTCACCGCCGTCGACCATAACAAACAAGGGTGAGACAGTGAGAAGCAGAGGAGAAGAGGGTCAAAATGAACCCACCCGCCCGCGCACATCGACCCCTCACCGAAAGCAAGCCGCCGTCGGTGAAATTGTTTGGCCGTAGAGAACCGACCGACTAACCGTGGGTGAAATCTTGACAATCTTGGATTCGCATTGGTCTGGGTCCGATCTGTTGGTTTACTTTTTATCTTGCCGTCCGTGATATACATGTAGATCGACAAAGCTGATGATGCACAATGGCCAATGACAGCCAGTCGATGAACAAACTTCCCGCGAAATAAAAGGGCTTCTTTGTTCAGTGGCGTCCATCGCCTCTGCTTGTTGATCTCTCGAGTTGCGAATCAAGAGAGCCAACCTCCTCCACTCAACTGGCCTATTCCCGTAGCGGAGAAAAGGTGGGTACTACACCTCTTTGTGAGGGAGCAAGGATTATTGATTGGGTACTATTGCGCTTTCTTCGTAAAGGTGGGGGTCATTGCAACGTTCCATTTTCCTATTTCTTATTTTTAATTTTTATTTTTTGGTTGACTAACAACGGTGTTTGGCGCCCTTGGAGATACAATTCCCAAATCGAAGCTATCACGACAATAGAATAGACAAAGAAGCTCGAAAGTGGCTGCTTCATTTATTCGGTGGCATGCGCATATCAGAGACAATACTCGGAAAGCTTTACTGCTTAGAGGGCACTGACTGGTTGGAAGAAGTCATGCGTAGGTAGATCCTCGCAATAAGCGTCATTTCGTCTTCCTCATCAACTCTAGATACTCCCTAGATGGTTCTGATTCCAAATTACAAATAAATCACTCACATTTGCCTGGACCTTTCATGATCTTTTTCAATGTACGCCTCTCTTGCCGTGATCAAACTCGCCTACCACGACCTCAACCCGACAAAGACACGAGAAATCAATCTCACCGCCGATTGGCCGTGGCGAAATTCACGGCGAAGTCTATGATGACAATACCTAAGTGTGTTTGCTCGGTATGGCCTCCTCGCCTCCGTCAAGTGACGGCTCACTTGCCCGTTAGTTCAAACTACTATGGAGGCAACCCTCTCTCCTCCCTCTCTTCTATTCCGCCGACCTGTAGTATAGAGGGGGCGGGACCCGCGAGAATTGACGCTATACTCAAGCAAGGAACCCCCATGAACATCTTACACGCGAACTACTCTCGCGTATGTAAGAGAACCTGTGTGCTGGCAGCTCGCTACCTGTAAAAACGTCTTTTCCTCATGTCCGGTGCGAGCTTATTACCCAGTGTCTAGAAACAAGTCCTCATTACCCCAAAACACACTTTGTGACAAATATGAAATAGCCCCGAGATTTCTCTCCTTGCCTCCATGTCCTTTTTTGTGGCACCCCCCCTGGGGAGCTAGGGAACCAGAACAGAAAGAGGGCGGAAGTTGCAGCAAGCAAAGTAAAAAATTAAAAAGTAAAAAAAGGTTACCCGTTCACCGCCGCGGCGGGCAGTTTATTGGCTCGCCTCCGAGACAGCGATCGGCAACCCGAATCTAGCCCCCGCAGCCAACGAACGCACCAACCTGGCCACTCAGCTTGATGCAAACCAAAGGCTGTGCATACGCAATCTGAGTGTTGATCGCCTTTCCCCCCCTTTCGATGGGAGAATTAGCACCTGCCAAGGGGGCTTGCTTTGCTGTCATTTTATTCGGTTTTTGATTCCGCCCCCTACCCGGCGCATTGGTCTATCTCTCGATTACTTGCCTTACTTGCATGTATGTACCTTACGTCGTTCAAGGCCCTGATCTTTCGGGGAGCTGTGGTGCAGCCCCGGCGGGAACAGACAAGGGGGGCTTTGCAGGTACTGGGTTTGTAACTTGTGGCGTTATTTTCCCTTCCTTGCAGACCTTTGTCGGACCGAAAATTGGAAGGGATCGGGGTAAGGGTCTGTTGGAGGTTTCTCTTGAACCCAAGTCGTCACTTTCTCGTGCCGTCTAATATGCCCAGCGTGTCGGCGTGTATTGTCGTATCAGAAGGATTCCCATCGGCAGCTACGATAGGTTCCTGTCTCTTTCCATACAGGCAGGTTTGTATAAAAGCATCATCGTTTGCCAGATGAGAGGGATGCAATATGTAATAGCCAGGCCTGGCAGAGTGGTAGATATGCACGCCACACATCCCAATATACCCTTGACCCCCAGGAACACCTCGCATTAGAACTGCACCCGGATGTAAGCTTCCTGGAAGTGTGATAGAAACTTTTCAATAAAGTTACGGCGCTTAGTGATCGTAGTGAAGCCAAGCTTCATTTAGGGGCCAGACCTATCACCTGTCCTCCTACCTCCAAACCACAAATGCATCCAGCTCAGGACTCTCGAACCATCTATGAATAGCATCTGGCCGGGTTAGTCTGCAGCGTTTTAGTGCCGCGTATTGCAGCCATGCCGTTCGTGATCCTCCGGTTGTCGGCTGTGCCTTTGTGAAGCCGGCATGAGCGAGGGATCGCATGAACTCGCTCCCCGAGGCAAGCATGGCCCATGAACCCTGTGGTGCTCTTATTCTCGGAGTTGGATTCGACATCAGGCATTTGCTGCTAACAACTCTTCCTCATCCAGCTAGACTTCTCGAAGCATCGGTGGCTATCTCATACCAGCACCATCGATGTGCGTGATACGAATCTCGATCAATATACACCATAGTATTGTACACGCTGGATACCGTGTTACAAGACCGTAATTTCGTATTCTCAGCCACCAGTAAGGGTACCCGCGTCAGTCAGATTCACTTGACTCTCACACCATTACCAATGAAGCATATGGCTGATTGGTGCTGGGCAGTGTATCTGGGGACTGGCGTGGCGAGTTATGGTCTAGATTGTCTTGGGAGACAAGCCCAGCATAGTCCATAATTTTCTGGCCACAGCCGAAAAGGGGGCGTACTTCCGTTCGGAGACAGAAAGTCGCCTCCGAGGTTATTTCTAACGTCGAGCTCTACATGTTCATTCCAGACTCTCGTCTAGACGCATGAAAATACACTAGCATGAACACAGTGGCAGACTATGCTATGGCGTGCTGAGATGGGCCACGTTGATCATCTTCTGCTTTGTACCCCGTTGTATCTTTTGTTGAGTGAAAGAAGCTGGCTTGGCTCGCAGTCAACGACATAATACCACACACGCCCAGACGACACGCCTACGCAAAAAAGAAGGATATGTCGCTCACGTCATACAAAGGCAAGGAAACAAAGATATAGGGCGGATATCATTACGTTTACTAAACTTCTTTCTGACGCCGTGTGCCGTTCAGGAATTGCCGACACAGTGGCTTTGGAACCGGCAACAGGCAGACGCAGCAAAACACATTACATTCCTCCACGCAGCTTTGGCCAAGAGCAATTGAAAAAAAGACCACTCAAATAGACGGCTTTGGAGCCTCAAGCTCCTTGAGAATGTCCTTCTCGAGCGACTCCGGCTTGGTCGTGCTGGCCCAGCGGCCCTTGACCTTACCGTCTTTGCCGATCAGGAACTTTTCAAAGTTCCACTTGACGCGCTTGAGGCCCATGATACCGGGCATCTCTTCCTTGAGCCACTTGAAGAGCGGGTCGGCACTGTCGCCGTTGACGTCGACCTTCTTCATGATGGGGAAGGTGACGCCGTAGTTGACCTGGCAAAAGTTTTGAATGTCGTCGTCGGTGCCGGGCTCCTGACCGCCAAACTGGTTGCAGGGGAAGCCGAGGATAGTGAAGTCATCGGGGTACTTCTCCGTGATCTTCTTGTACAGGGCCTCGAGGCCGGCATACTGCGGCGTGAAGCCGCACTTGGAGGCCGTGTTGACCACCAGGACAACCTTGCCCTTGTAGTCGGCCAGCGGGGTCTCCTCGCCCTTCTCTGCAGCCGGGGGTGTTAGCTGCGACTCGCGCCACTTGACAAATGTGGAATGCGGCCGGCGCAACGACGGAGCGGCGCGGCCGCTGCTGGGTCTTGGCGACGCCGGGAGAGGGCGACTTTTCGCCAAAGCATCGCCGGCGATGACCGTCATTTGAGGTCCGGCATGTCGGCGCAAGTACACTGGTCTCGCGACGAGAGCACGATGGCAGGGCCGCATTTTCCCGACGGGTGATTATGTGCGGTAAAAGGGGAATGGAGTTGGGGTGATCAGGGATTGGTTTTGAGAAAGGAAAAGTGTGTCTGCGGTCAAAGAATCGAGTTTGGGATTGGGAGAATCATCAAAATAATCACATGTCAAGAGAAAGACCAAGTTTATCAGAACCACATACTGTTGAGGGGCTTGAAGTCGTAGAATGTCGTAGCCGAAGACATGATGATTGATTATCTTGTCAGAAAGAACAATTGATCTGCTGTGCTGGTCGTCCGATGACAGTCAGTAGGCTGATGGGAGGAGCAAATATCGCGGCCCAGATGAGTGCCACCAGGTCTAGATACAAGTATTTTCAAGGGCCCCGCCGATGTGGGGGGTAACAAAGCTTACCTCGAATGATTCCGTACTAGGTCGAGGTTGTTGTAATTATTTTACACGACGATCTAGAAATCGGCGAGACTCCTTTTTTTCTTCTTCTTTTTGCTAGAAAAGATATAGCTATGTTAAGGTTTGTACAGAAGATGTCTTCTGATTTGCATTTATACAGCAAACTGTCAGGAGGTCTACCCCATCAAAGTTTCATGTGAGTCTGTTCTACGCCCGATTGTTCAACACCAAAGCTAAAATACTTGTGGTGCTCGGTCGGACATTCACGATTTCCGGCTTGCGATCAGACGAAACCAAGGTCGCCTACCCTGATACCTCGGCAAAGATCCGTTCCGGAGGGGCCTCTAGGCAAGAAGCTTCGGAGCCCTTCCACGCTATAGGTCGAGGTGTCCAATGGAACAGCAAGATTCAACCCGATGGAACGGTCTATGAGAGCTTGATTTGTAAGTAACGATCGGTTGTCGGCTAGAATTTTTATTTACAATTTTCATATTTTTGTTGTTGCGAGCGCAATTTGGTTTGATTTATTTATTTAGCTCTTACCCAAATTCCGTTCGTCAGTTTGCCGCTAGTTGACGCAGCAGGCGCGAATGGGGTTTTGGTTTGGAATTAGAATTGTCTTCAGCACGGTACTGTAGAACGCCGCTCATAATGCATCTGGGCTCGCCCCGCTTAAGTTACCACATTTGGAAGCCATCAACTGTTTGACAATGCATTGGACCCCTCCCCTCATTATTTTTTTTCCCCTCACGCGGGAAAAAGAAAACGGTCAGATTACCAATCAACCAACAAGTCCACATACCAATATACCTTGGTTACGGCAAACTTAGATAGAGTCCTGTAACTGGTAATTATACGAGTTTTGCAAATAATATGAGGGTTACTGCTACACTTTGTATTGCTTGTTTACATTGTAGTAATTCTAGAGCCGAGGAAGCAGGAGGAAATATCAAAGCACGTGACGGAATGCAAAGGTCACGTGTGTTGGAGTGACGCGCGATGGGTTGAGTTGCGTGACCGCGTCGCGATTGATTGTTTGCAGTCAAATCGTCAACTCGTTTGTGCAAATTGCTTTCGCCTCTTTTTTTTTTTTTTTGTTTACATTCGGTCGTTTATATCCATGTATTAAAGTGACAGCTATTTGAATTTTGCTACTTTCAGGTCAAGTTTGGGTCCATCAAATATCACAGCCACCAGAGTTGCTTTGCTACCCGACCTACCGGAGTGAAACTGATTTTGCCGGCGAATTCGGTCAAAATCACGCATTACGCCGGCCGAGTCTTACTAAGTTCAGACCACCACCCGAACCGGTCAGGACCTCCACGTCCCGGCCGGGTCAGCCAGCCCAATGCACCCATGGACAGCAAACCAAGGCATATCGTCATCATCGGTTCGTTCGCATTTTTCTTCACCTCCAATGCTTGATTGATGCAGTAACCAAATTCAGCGCCTTCTCTGGTTTTGCTGGTTTCGTCTCCACTGTTGGCGACTCATCACGTCCACGCCGCTCTTAGTCAGGTGACCGGGTGGTACTGATTTGTTCAGCTGTCTATATTCTATTGACCTTACCCTCATCTGTCGTTCATGACTTATTTTACCGCCGGCTGACAACCTTCTTCCCAGGTGGCGGTGTCATCGGATGTACCACTGCATACTTCTTGACACGCCACAAGAAGTACGATCCGGCGATCCACAAGATCACTATCATAGAGGCCGCCGGTATTGCGTCCAGCGCCTCGGGAAAGGCCGGCGGTCTTCTTGGTTTATGGGCCAACCGGGCCGTGGAAACCGTGCCTCTATCATTTAGGCTTCATGAAGAACTCGCCAACGAGCATGATGGCGAGAAGAGGTGGGGTTACCGCAAGCTGAAAGGCTGTGGCACCATCGACACAAAGCTGAAAGTCGACGACTTGCCTGACAAGGAGAGAGCCGCATTCCCAAAATCTTCAGCCAAGAAGACGGGTGCAAAAAGACAGAAGCTCAACCATGCTTCTCGAACCCCACCGCAAACTCCTGATAAATCACTACAGAAGCCCCCCTTCGCACCATTGGCATCTGATAAGCCACCACTGCCACATCCGGGTGCCCCTGGAGAAAGAACGCAAGGAACAATTCCTAACCAGGTTGTAGACACCCAGTCAGCGTCGCCGAGAAAAGAGGCCCCGGAGCTACCTCGCCTGCCGAAGGATTCATCAGCACCGCAGAGTAAACATTTAGACACGATGTTAAATATCAGGCCAACTGAAGATACTTTTCTTCGGCTCCAGAGAGAACTTGCTGCTTGTTCCACAGGAAGCTCGACCAGGTGGAAATCCCACTCCATCTTGCCCAATGGAGACTACTTTATCGGTGATGCGGCTATTCAATCAAACAAAATCAGTGAGGGCCATTTTCCAAAACAATCATTGGAGGGCCAGACTGGAGGATTTGAAGAGATCTTGCAACATGATAGGATGTTGAACAATGGAGCAGTTTCGGCCAGTGAAGACAAGACTATAAATTCAAAGGTTACTCCTCTGGCAACAACTTCTTCAGAAGCCAAAGACCATCTCAATGGCGATGACTCGCTCAAAAGACACGAAATGCCAGACGATCGTCTCCAGCCCAAGAAAGAAGACAAGTATGGAACTGTCCTGGATCAAATCGGTGATCAGCATCCGATTGCCAACCCTGCAACGGCTCGTGAGCCAAGGTCGACGCGGTCAGTGAGCTCCAGGCGGAATGAGCCTACTCTTCACGGTAGTGATACAACTCCAGCAAGCAAAAATGCCAATCCCAATGGCAATGCTAATCCTCCACGGCGATCAGAGCGGCAAAGACCAGGAGCTGATAAGCCTCCAAATAAGCCTTTAACCAGAAGCGGGAGCGCCATTAACACGATCCCACCCAAAACCGCGAGTACCAACTCGACTATCGAATCAGTCAAGCAACCCGTTCCTGTAAATCGGCGAGGTAGAGGAGGTCGCAAGGATCGCACTGGGAAGTTTCCCAACAACTGTGTGTTTCCGCCCGATCTTACCTGGATCAACCAAGACCTTGTCTCATCCTACAAGAAGCAAGGCGCAGGTGACAGTAATGACACAGCTCAAGTCCACCCATACCACTTCACGCACTGGATGGCCAGACTGGCGGAGAGACGGGGCGTATGCATTCGTCAGGGAGTCATGGTGACAGCAATCAACTATGACCACGGCAAGGGTGTGCACGGTGTTGAGATTCTCGAGCGAAATTCGAACAGGAGAGCTACGTTGTGTGACGATGTAACTGACGTAATGGTGGCTGCGGGCTCGTGGACATCGACTCTCTTGCCCAAGACAGAGATTGGCGGCGTCAGGGCTCACAGCGTCGTCTGGGAGGTGGATGTCACGCCGCATGCCGTCTTCACAAATATCAACCTTCCAAGGGGATATATCCCAAGCCATCGGCTGAGCAGGGGCGAGGTTGTCAAAGCTTCCAAGAAGCTGGTCTCGTCTGATCCAGAAGCATACGCCAGGCCGTTCAAAGAGGTGTATGCGTGTGGTAAGCCAGTCCCAACTCTGAAGACGTTTTTTTCTTTTTTTTGTTTTTTTCCTTTACCTTGTTGGCCCTACCGAAATTTTTGTTTTCCACCTTGAAAGACGATGCATCATCTAACATAAAATGCCCCACCTCCAACAGGAGCTGTAGACCACGAAGTCGAACTTCCGCCCACAGCGGACCTTGTGATGGTCGACGAGCGACACTGCGACGACATCATCACGTGGCTGGGTCTAGTCTCGCCCGTCCTCGCCGACGCGGCCGTCAAGCACAAGCAGGCGTGCTACATGCCGCTGCGCGAGGGCGGAGACGAGGAGCCTCTGTTTGGACGAACTTTGACGCCGGGACTCTGGCTCGCCGCTGGCCACAGCTGCTGGGGCATACAGAACGCGCCGGCCTGCGGGCTTCTGATGGCCGAGATGCTGATGGACGGGAAGACGTCGAGCGTGGACGAGAAGTCCATCGCAGCGTATGACCCACGGCGTTTTGGTGTATAACTTTGTTCTGATTTTTTTTCTTTGCTATCCTCTCTCTTTGACTATCTTGAATGGGGGTTAATGCCGCTGGACAAGAATTTTGAGGTGCGCGCTTTTTTTTTTTTACTTATAGGTACTGTTGCATCGGGTGGGTTGTACAAGGACGAACCAAAAAAAAAAAAAGAATGAAGAGCCTGGTCGACAGTCAATTTTCATGATAGAGCCGAGACATGATAGAATAGCTTTGCACCCGGATGATAAGGGGTTTTCAAAAGGGGATGTATGATTAGATAATGTAGTTTAATAGTACAGCCAATTGCGCCTGGGCTCGGTTGGCTGCATTCGGAAACCTGAAAAGCAGTACTACTTGATGATCTCACGTGGATGCTTGGTAAGTGGCATTTACGTACGTCAAGAAATGTTGGAGAATTAGTGGTCAACAAACCATCTTTACTTATTCGCAATGCACAACGTCTACCATGCACGCCTTAATTACCGAACAATGTCTCTATACTTCGTTTCTTATCACATAAGCCCCTCTACAACGTCTTCTCAATTTCCATAATCTCCCTTACGCCCTCCTCAATGGCCGAGACCTTGGCGGCGTCCAGCCTCTTGAGCGGCCGCCTGGGGTAGCCGCCGTAGCCGTAATAGCTCTGGATGGCCTGCTTCGTGCCGGCGATGGCGGCCTTTGTCAGGACCCAGTCACCCTTGCTCAGGACCTTTTGCAGCTCGATGGCTTCGTCCCGCTTGCCCTCGGCCCAGAGGTTCCAGACCTTGACGCAGACCTTGGGCATGACGTTGGCGCCGCCGGCGATGATGCCGCTGCCGCCGCTGGCCAGCGTCTGCACGGTAAAGTCACAGATGCCGCCAAACGCCATGTAGCCGGAGCCCTCGGAGAAGGGCGTCTTGGCCTTGGTAGCGGTGGCGACGCGGGTCAGCTTTCCGGTGTTGCCGCAGGTGAACTTTGTGCCGATGATATTGGGATGCTCGGCCAGCTTGATGATGAGGTCCGAGTCCATGTCCACGCCTGCCACGGCCCCAGGGTAGTTGTACAGGACGATGGGAACGGGGCTAGAGTCAGCCACGGCGTGGAAGTAGCCCGAGATGGCGTCGTCGTCCATGAAGCCGCGGTAGTAGCTGGGAGGGAGGAGGAGCACGGCGTCGGCGCCTACGTCGGCGCAGGCGCGGCACAGCTCGATGGTGCCCTTGACGGAGCCCTCGGTGGCGCCGACGATGATGGGCACGGCGGGGAAGCCGGCGGCGTCGAGAGCCTCGCGGGTAGCTCTGGTGACGGCGACCTTTTCCTCACGCGTGCAGTGCACCGCCTCGCCGTTGGAGCCCATGGTGACGAGGCCGGCGAGTCCTGCGCGGGCCAGGCGCTCAGCGTGCTTCTTGATGGTAGGGATGTCGAGCTCCTCCGTCTCAGGGTCGAAGAAGGTCATTGTTGGGGCGTAAATGCCGCAGGGTAGGGTGCGGCGGCTGCCGGCCTGGCCGTTTGTTGCGCTCATGGTTTTCGTGGGCGGATGTAATGTGTGGAGGTTGATGTGTGATGGAAGGTCTTTGACTGTGTACCTACGTAGATGGGGCTATATATACTCGACAGCAAGGAAGGCAAGAAGACATAGGGTTCAAGGATAAAGAAAGACAAGAAAGAAAAAGAAAAAGAAAGAAAACAGGAGCTTATAATCTTCAACGCGAAAAAAGGGGCCCGCAGTTCGAGGGACGTGGCGGGGTGTGACGGGATTTGCTTAGAGAACATGGAGAACACCCGTCGGTTACCCCAGGCACCAACCAAGGCCGAAATGTTGCCGGGAGCTTAAAAGCCAGTTTTTTCCCTTGATTTTCGTAAGTGCCCTGCCAACCAGCGTTGTTGTTTGGAATTAAAATTTCCAAGCTTCTGTAGATGCAAAAGAGACTGCGCCAAGAGACTGCGCCATGAGAGTAGCAGTCGCAATTTGGAGTACACGGTGGTTCGCAAAGAGGCACATCCCTGAGGTCGGAGAGACCCCGCGTTGTTTGAACGAGATAGAGCAAGCATTGGGCCTATACCTTCAGACTGACAGTATATGGATATGCCGAGCCTATAAGGAGAATCAGGGATTAACCTAGTTGTTGTTAGCGAAGACTTTCTCTGCGAGGGCATATCATCAATTTCTAAGTTGTAACGTTTGTGATGCTTGTATAAAGCTCAATAAATCAATAATAGCGATCGGAAAATCTAGCATGTGGTTGTAACACGACATAAAGAGAAAACCCGATGCTGTGTAGAAGTTCAACTTGCAAGAATTAATTTGATTGAGAGGACCCAGCCGGCGGTACCGGAATTCAGTAATGGGTACAATCCCGAGAATCGGCAGAAACAGTTCTGACAGGCAGGCGGTCAAGAGGAAAACAACGGGAGATTTATTATCCACCAATGACCGCAGTGTTGGCTACCCCTACTCTGCTTTATTCAGTACTTACGTAGTGGTAAAAACTTGGGGGAGGGGCACCGTACAACGTAGGGAACCTCGGGGTACATACAGCCCGGCTGGAAAACAACAGAAAGAAGCTCTACATCCATCCTCGATACGCGACTACCAAGCGGAATAATTCTACCACACGATCCCGTCATCACATCACAACGAGCCCCATTTGCTATATAGCAATAGCCAATTGAGCCGAAAACCTGCGACAGTATGCGGCGACATTCCGTCGGGTTCAACTTTCCGTAGCTGCCCACCACCAGAGCTTTTTCTGTGGGTGGGCCTGCTGTCAAGTCAAGTTAAGTTAAATCATTTAGTTCAGTCAGTAATGGACAGTCTCCAAATTTCCCCGCGCTTCCCCGCCAAAATTTTGCTTGGTTCTCCACTGGTTATTTGTTGTTCGAGGCTAGACCAGATCGACGGCGGCACAAGACTGGGAGCTCAAGTTCTAAAGTATTTATTATATGTATACAGATGGATGCCCCCTATGGTCTGAGTAGTGGTTGTTTGTCCCGTTCCTGGCCTTCTTCACACTTTTGTCCTGCGCTCTTGTACATACGCAACCCGCAAGAAATTGGTTCCTGTATATAACATCGAGAGTCACAACTACCTACGCTGGTTCTTACATCACACACTATATACCACCCGTTTGTGTCTCTTGTTGTGACAACCCGTGTCTGTTGTAAACATGGCGAACGCAGGACCCCTCAACGTGCTGATGGTGAGCTTTTCCCTTTAGCTTGTTAGTGTCTATGCTTGAACTGACATCATCCTACACAGGTCGGCACTGGCGAGTACACCACTGGGTTTGTTGGTGGTGGCGCCTCGGGGTCGGACAAGAAGGTTGGCGTGGTAGGCCTTTCCATGTTTGACCTGCGCAGGCGAGGCAAGGTCGGCAAACTGGGCATGGTGGGAGTTAATGGAAAGAAGTTTGGTGCTATTCGTAAGTCTTGGTCTTGAGAACATATGTGGGAGTTGCGGACAATATCAAGCTAATGCTGTTTCACCAACTCAACAAACAGGTGAGCACCTTCACAAGAATATCCAGCAGGTTTATAACAACTTGGACACCTCTTTCGAATCGTATCCCGCCGACGACGCCATTGACCCGGATGCGTACAAGGCAGCCATTGATGCACTCCAGCCTGGAGATGCCATCACCATCTTCACCCCTGATACCACTCATTATCCGATTGCCATGTACGCCGTGGAGAGGGGCATCCATGTAATGTTGACCAAGCCTGCAGTCAAGCTTCTGAAGCACCACCAAGAACTTCTCGAAGCTGCCCGCAAAAAGGGCGTTTATGTCTACGTCGAGCACCACAAGCGGTACGACCCGGCCTATGCCGATGCCCGGTTCAAGTCGCAGAAGCTTGGCGCTTTCAACTACTTCTACAGCTACATGTCGCAGCCCAAGTCTCAACTCGAGACCTTCAAGGCCTGGGCCGGCGTGGACTCGGACATCTCTTACTACCTCAACAGCCACCACATTGACATTTGCGACTCGATGGCGTCACCGCTCGGCTACGTCCCGGTCAAGGTTTCGGCCTCTGCTTCCAAGGGCGTCGCGACCAGCTTAGGCTGCAACGAGGCGACCGAGGACACCATCACGGTCCTCGTGCACTGGGAGAATAAGGAGACCAACGGCCACGCCACTGGCGTCTACACTGCGTCGTGGACGGCGCCGCAGCGCGCGGGCGTGCACTCGAACCAGTACTTCCACTACCTGGCCAAGGACGGCGAGATCCGCATAGACCAGGCCAAGCGCGGCTACGACGTCGCCGACGACAACGTCGGGCAGCTCATGTGGTACAACCCCTTCTACATGAAGTACGCGCCCGACGAGGACGGTAACTTTGCCGGCCAGTCGGGCTACGGTTACATTTCGATGGAGAAATTTGTCGACGGCTGCCGCGCCATCAATGCAGGATCGCTCAAGCCCGAGGACCTCGACGCAAAGGGCCTGCCCACGCTCAAGAACACCATTGCGACAACTGCGATTCTCGAAGCCGGCCGGAGGGCTATTGACGAGAACCGGGAGGTTATGATTGAGATAAAGGATGGTATTTGGTCGCTGGTTTAGGGTTTGAGGAGAAGGCAGATTCTCTACGATCTAGTAACTTGATCAAGCTTGCTTTCATCAGCATTGTCTAATACAAGTAGATGATGTGATGTTTTGTTTGACTGCCAAGCATCGGCCGGCATACTTGTCTGCATTGCTTTTGCTTGCAAGGTTATCTCATGCACCCTGCTTTACTTTATCAAGTACGTGGTGGGTTATAGGAAAGCCAGCGACGATATTATACTGAAACAAGTCGTCGTCCCTTGATCTTGTCAGAAAGACAAGAGTTTAATGTGCGATTTAAAGTAGCTTGGCAGCGTTGACCCTGCCAATCACTAGTTAGTCTAGTTCATGTAGATCAGATCAGATAATCTAGACAAGGATGCGGGAAGGCCCGGAAGTTATGATTTGTAAATGTCAATGCTTCAAGTTGTGTGGCTTGCCGGGGTCGTGCATGCGAATAGACCGAAGGCCGAGGATTGCAAATCGGTTCTTGTCTGTTTCTTTGTCACAATCATGTCGTCAGTCCCTGTTTATGTAGTTAGTACTTGATGTGCCCCGCCAAGACAGCAAACTAACTGGTTCAAATGAGGTAACCATGAACACACAATACTGTATTCGACTCCATCTGATCTATTACTAATAGTCACCGACAATAAGCGAGCGGATGCCCATTTCGGCGTTCACGTTTGGATAAGTCCGAAACTCATCATCCTACAAAAGAAAGGATCATCCATGTGAAAGGAAAAAAAAATATAATTCCTAAATTGATATTAGATTTGAAGTAACATTATATGAAAACCACTCGATTGGGCACAAGAGCCCCTGGCTAACCGATGCTTCCTCGAGGTTGGCTGTCTACAGTCAAACCACACACACGAAATATACCAAAGTATCGTAATACAAGCTGCCCGACATTGACGTCACATGAGATCATGAGAGGGGCAAGCACAATGGCGACTCCAAACCGCATACACATTGCCCCCGAAAATACGGGCCTCCTAAAGATCTCGCAGAATGCAGATGCGGCCAAGACTGTAACTGAACTTCTACAGAAGGACCTTGAGGTTCGGCATGACATCCAAAAGAGAAAAAAAAAAAAAAAAAAAAAAAAAAAAAAACACAGCAAGATGGTCTTTTACTGATCAAATACACGCAGGAGCACCACGTCTTCTTCAACAAAGAAGGCTTTCACAACCATGTAAAAGAGCCCCCAGTCTCCTAGAGAGAGAATGGCCCACCCCATCAACAGACTACTGACCAAGGAAAACTCCTCCCACAAAAGATCGTTCACCACCTGCTCTCCCTATATGGAACCTCGGCCGGCCCTTCATCCCTACAAAAGGCATGGGATGGCAACGCATCGTATCAGCGGCCGGTGCAGCCCACGCACGCCAGCGCAACCCCGACGCAGCTCGCTGACTGGGCCACGGCCAAGCAGCACCTGGGAAAGGAGCAGTATTACCCCGACTTCCTGGCCTTCTTCCAGCGCGAGATCGAGAAGTCGAGCGTGGCGGACGTGTTGAATCGGTACGTGTTTGCCGAGGGCGACGAGCGGGCCGACGACATGCTCATCCGCCTCTTTGGCGGCTTCGTCCACCCGCTCATCCAGCTCATGTACGGCATCGAGTGGGACCAGCCCGTCATCGTCGCCGAGGCCCTGGCCCAGGCCTGCGTGCACAAGGATGACCTGTGCACTTTCATGCTCGGCGCCGAGCGGCTCTCGAGGGAACGGCAGCAGCAGCAGCAGCAGCAGCAGGCCGATCACGAGATGGGCTCCATCCTGTCCCTGTACGAGGCCATCCCCCGCGATGAAAAGATCAGCTCGGCCGCCAGGGAGGAGGACGCCAACAAGATGCGCGACGGCGTCCTGACCCGCGCCGGCGATGAGATGGCCGCCCTGGCCGCGCGAGTCCATGTCAGGCCCGAGGAGCTGCACGAGCGTACCGTCGAGATGTTCAACGCCGCCATGTACGTTGCCGCGGGCGCCGCTGTCGCCAGGCCTGGGAAGCATGCCAAGTTTGATTTCTTCCTCATGTACGTCGAAACCTGTCTTGTTATTTTTTACTTTTTCTTCTTTTTCCTTTGAAGCTCCTTGGAGAGAGATTCGCTAAATGATGCTTACAAAAAACCACACTAGACACCATGTCAACGTGGCCCCGATCCTGCTCTCCATCAACGCCGCGTCCTGGATCCCCACGGCCGCCAAGGTCCGGCTGCTCGAGTGGAAGATCCGGATCGACCTGGTCCAGTACGCCGCACGCGCCGTGCCGTCATTGTCCCTGGAGCGGATCGCGGCCTACAGGCCAAAGCCCAAGGACGACAAATTCACCAATGCTGCTGCGTCGGGCGACAGCAGCAATATCGTCGACCTCGTGAGCCGGCTGCACGACCTCGACGACGATGGTCACGCCATAAAGCTCGTCCGCGCGGCTGCCGTCTGCCAGCAGGTCTCGCGGCCTCTGGAGGATAAGCTGGGAGACAGGCTGCCGCTGAGGGGCAAGGAGATTTGGAACAAGGTCCACCACCTGATTGCTGATGCCGCCGAGGGACCTGGTCCGCGGTGGGTGAGAACCACCGGGATGGAGTCGGCCTGGAAGGTACGTACAAAGCGACTATAGCTTATCCTTTGCTGTCAGAAAACCTCTCGCAAAAACCGTTACTAATAGGCTGGTCATCACCTGCTTCAGGATGTCCCGGATGCGCCCAAGTTGTAGATGCCGCTTTATCAAACCTTTGACGAACGAAAAAAGGATTCATTGCAGCGTGTGTGTGTTGTTTGTTGATACCTTGTATAATATCTTTTTTTTTATTCCCACGTTAAAAAACAAGTAGCCTACCATCAACCCCTCTAATCCAGGCCAATCCAGCCATCTTCGTCAGATGACTCGTCTTCTTGAGCCATGTTCGTGTCCATCAGTGCCGCATTCGCGCCTTTCGCAGGAAGAGGCTTGAGTATGTCATCTATACTCCTCCCTTCGATGATCTTGGGCTTATTCTCAGCTTGGCCAAGCAGATAATCCACCATGTAGACGTTCTCATCAGCCAATCTTCTAATCTCGTCCCTCATCCTAGCAATCGCCCTCGCAACAACCCTCAGCTCCACGTCGACCTTGGCCCGATTCGCCGCTAGCCACTTGCCATGCTTGTCGACCAGCGCCTTGATCCACAACAGACAAAATTCAATATGGGGGCTCTCCTCAGTCTGTGCTGCTACGAAGCGGAGCAGTCGCGCAACATAGACTGGTGGGAACTGCTCAACAACAAGCGGTATGTCTCTGTGTGGAATGGCCTGGTACACACGCTTGATCAGACCCGCCTCGTTCAGCCGGAATGCCATGACCAGCGCCTTGAGGTAGTCCTTCTCGTTTTCTAGCACGGCAAGGGTCGAGGCGGGCGTGATCTCCATGTTCAGGTCAAAAGGATCAAACTGCACAGTATGATCCAAGCTGTAAATGAGCAGGCCTTCTGTGGAGGCTGCGCAGAAGGCGGCCCCATCAGGCGCGAACGATACGCCCGAGACTTTGACCTCTGCATGCGTTGTGCGTGCAGATGGGTCTCCTCCGCGTTTGGAGCCGGGGAGAGATCTGTCGATGCGGTCTTCCCTGTCCGAAGCTTCATGATCGTCCAAAAGTTCTTGCGGCCCAGCTTCCGTCAGCTGCTTGCTGTTCAGGAACTCCTGTGTTCCCGAGAGCGATAGGTTTACGCTGACGGTGAACTTCTTCAGCAAAACCATGGTGGTGGTTGAGTACAAACACATGTACTTGCTGTTGCCGCCAGCGATAAGGCAGCTCCCATCCATGCTGTACTGAATGGTGTGGAATGCCTTTGTCCCTCCTGCGTTTGCCGCGGTCCGCCTGTCTGTGATTTTGCGTCCGCCAGAAACATCGCGGCGCCCGTCGACGCCAGATACTTGCTGCGCCTCCGTCACAGACCAAAAGCTAATTTGTCCATCGAGTGTAGAAACAGCCAATTGTGAAGAATCAGGTCTGACCGCAACAGAGAGAACATCTGCTTGCAACTGGAGCGGCTCGCTAGTTTGTGTCCTGTTGAAGACGCTCCAGATTCTCGCTGTCTTGTCCCAGCTTCCACTGACCAACAACCCACCATCCGGCGCAAATGCAAGGGCAGAAACAGGCCCTTCATGGCCCGATAGCTGGTCCAAGAGCTGTCCAGTCTGCACAGACCAGATGTGAACGTCAAACGAATCCAGAGATCCAGCAGCCACGACTTCACCACTGGGGTCCACAGCCATACACGAGAAAGATAGCCTCGTCGGCGCCGTGAAAGTCCGGAAGTTTCGATATCTGATCAGGTCCCAAGCTCGTATTGAGCCATCCAAACTCGCGGTAAAGAGAACGTTCCCCTTCTTCGCAAATTGGCAAGCAGTGACGCCGGATGTATGCTCCGTGAAGGTTACAATGCAGAAGCCCGACTCGATATCCCATACTTTGAGCTTCCCGTCGTCAGCCGCCGTAACAATTCGCTTGCCGTCGGGCGAATACGCGAGGGCATTCATCGAGTCGAAGTGCCCCTGTTGTTTGAGGATGTATGACTCTGATTGCCATTCCCACACTAGGAGCTGTCCCAGTTTTGATGCGCCAAACGCCAACCATTCACCGCTCTTGTTGATGCTGACAAAGTCGATTCCATTCTGTGATATGCTCAGAGTATGGATCAAGTTGAAGTCTGGCATCTCATACAGGCCAAAAATGCCGTTGGAGAAGCCTGCCACAAGAAGGTTCGACTCGGCATGGAAAGCGGCGCATTTCAAGCTCGCGTTGTTCTGCATGAAATAGTGTCGCTTTACTATCCTCCACCGCAAGTCGGACTCGTCCGCACCGTCCATATCGTCGTCCTCCTTATCCTGCGGACCGACGTACTGCCAATCAAAAACAGCCCCATCTTTGCTGACCGTATAGATGGTCTCTTGATCCAGTGAGAACCAAGCGCCGACAACGCCCTGTCTATGGCCTGAAAGAACGGTTGGCGTGAATCCTTCTTCTTGGTTCAAGCTCCATATCCTGGCTGTGAGGTCCTTGGAAGCACTTAGAAAGAACCTTGAGTCGCGCGACCACTCTATGTGACGGACTTCGTCGAAATGGGCAGCATGGCTGTGATGCCGCACAAACGGTGCAAACTCGAGTCCGTCGTCGCCCGTAGCCGAGTCGGGAGTCTGAGGCACCTGCCAGACCTCTATCCTGCGGCCAATGCCAACCGCGAAGTGGCGGCCGGAAGGAGAAAAAGATAGAGCGGTCACGGCCGTTCGGAAGGAAAAGTGGTATATCGAGATGCGCCGAACCACATTGGTGAGAATGGCATGGCCATCTTCGTCGACCGAGAGCAACAGGTTGCCGCGCGGGGTCAGGTCGAGTCGAACAATGTTCTTTCGATGCGCAAAGGGAAGAGTGTATGATTTGTTACTAAGAGAGGTCAGCATATACTAAACAAAAGCAAGGTCGGAACAACACTACATACTCGACAAGGTTGAATACGGTCACCCTGTTGCCGACCGGGGAATAAAGGTGCGTGCCATCGGGGCTGAAAAGAAGATTGCCCCGGCAATAAACTGTTCCAAGCAAATTGGAAAACTAGAGAATAAAGTCAGCAGAGAACGAAGACAATTGTTTTCAAAAAGATGCGCACCTTGAAGTCGGTCTTCATCGTCACCTCATTGTGGCAGACTTAATCGCTGCCGATGCGCGCAAAACTTTCTCGAAAATTAGGACCGCAGCGATTCTGCTTCAGGCGCGGCCGACAACTTTTTTGGTGGGGCCGCCTTCCGCTGCCGGCAACAAGTTGGATTGACATGAAATTTTGGAGGGGTCGGCTGAAACTTGTTCCTCTACCCGACTGGCGCTAAGCCAAACATAGATTAGTCTCAAGTGCCGGTACATTTTCATCAGCAGCAAGTGGTGGAAGCCTGGGACAGGGGTCGTTCAGGTGAAAAAAGGTTAGGTGGGTGCGCGGTGGGTGCAGATGGGCTTGATGGCTCGTGCATCGACCCTTAGGAAATTTGACTTGCCAATCTCCCCTGAATTGAAGTGAGTGGTGGAACGGTAACGAATACCCGCAATCCATCTCAACTGTCAACATACGAGTTGAGCATCTCTCCCTTACACATTCTCAACCCTCAACTGCTCGCTCGACATAAAAAGTTTGCGGGCCTGCCTTGTTTTGCATAGCGTTGGGGAAGTTCTCGATTATCTGAAGGACAAACCTTTTGCTTAGTTTATTTATCACACCCACCACATCGGTCTTAGACACCGCTGCCCGCCATGGCTCCCGCTGCGACCGAGAGCGCCTCCCCCATTGGCATTGCCAACTTGCCCAACCAGAGGCACAAGATTGTGGCAAAACGTGGTGCTGCCTTCACTATTATGGTATGGTTCAATCAAGCAGGACTGGAAAGCTCCTTGTGGCCATCCTTTTACGCGTACTGATCGTGTCTACTCTTGTCGTAGGTTGCTGGCGAGTCGGGATTGGGCAAGACCACATTCATCAACACTCTGTTCTCCACAACGATCAAGAACTATGCCGATCACAAGCGTCGGCACCAGAAGCAAATCGATAAGACGGTAGAGATTGAGATCACAAAAGCCGAGCTCGAAGAGAAGTTCTTCAAGGGTACATTCTCCCGCTTAGCGACTGTACCAGGAGCATATTTGCACAGTAGACTAACGTTGGCAAAATCCTACAGTTCGGTTGACGGTTATCGACACCCCGGGCTTCGGTGATTATGTGAACAACAGGGACTCGTGGATGCCCATTATCGAGTTCCTCGACGACCAGCACGAGTCTTACATGCTTCAGGAGCAGCAGCCGCGCCGCCAGGACAAGATCGACTTGCGAGTGCATGCCTGCCTGTACTTCATCCGCCCTACAGGCCACACCTTGAAGCCCCTTGATATTGAGGTTATGAAGCGCCTCTGCTCTAGGGTGAACCTGATTCCCGTCATCGCGAAAGCCGACACTCTCAGTCCGGCAGACCTTGCCAGGTTCAAGCAGCGCGTAAGTGATTTGACATATGCGGACATGTCAATATATCATACTAATTTTGGTGGTCGATATGCAGATTCGCGCTGTTATTGATGCACAGAGCATCAAGATCTACCAGCCACCGGTCGAGGAGGACGATGAGGCTGCTGCCCAGCATGCACGCAGCCTGATGGCCGCCATGCCCTTTGCGGTGATTGGTTCCGAGAAGGACGTCAAGACGGGCGACGGCCGTATCGTCAAGGGCCGCCAGTACTCATGGGGTGTTGCTGAGGTTGAGAACGAGGACCACTGCGACTTCAAGAAGCTGCGCTCCATTCTCATCCGCACTCACATGCTCGACCTCATCCACACCACCGAGGAGCTGCACTACGAGGCCTACCGCGCACAGCAGATGGAAACCCGCAAGTTCGGCGAGGCCAGGCCCCGCAAGCTCGACAACCCCAAGTTCAAGGAGGAGGAGGAGGCGCTCCGCAAGCGCTTCACCGAGCAGGTTAAGATCGAGGAGCAGCGTTTCAGGCAATGGGAGCAGAAGCTCATTGCCGAGCGCGACCGTCTCAACAAGGACCTTGAGCACACCCATGCTACCATCAAGCAGCTCGAGAGCGAGCTCGAGCAAATGCAGGGCAGCGCTGCCCGCTCGCATGGCCGTCGCTAAGCGTTCAAATCTGTTGAGCTGGTTACCAAGCTCTTCCCAATGCGAACAAGGCCTGGCGGGACGGTTTCTTTGCCGGGCTTCGACATTGGTCGTCCTACCAGTCTTTTGACCTTTATCCAACGGCTCCTATAGAATCAACATTGGGGGTGGTTCTCTTGGAGCTTGCTGTGGATATGTGGGCGAGTTGATGATAAAACAGGGTTAATTCCTCGGTCCACGATACCACGATTTGGGCTCTATCTATTTTCATTTGAGTTTTGCTTCCTTTCATCCCCATCTTGTTTTTTTCTAGGGCGGCGGGAGCAAAAGAGAGAAGAAACAAGCGCACTATCGGCGTCAACATTGTGAGAGGGCCACCTCCAGCCACTGGCTGCTGCTTGGTACCAAAAACTCCCATTGTTTTGCGTCTGGAACCTGCCTTTGTTTCTCTCAGGTAATTCTCCCATCCCTTAGACTTACTTAGTTGTGATGTAATTCAGCCTCGCAGTTGTGATACCAGTATAATCAAAAAAATGGCTGTCTTTGTTTAATCGTCCAGTGTAATTCATCCGTACCAAGCTGTCATGTGTGAGGTACAAAGGCCAAAAACACTTCGCTATCCAACGTCGGACTTCCCCCTAGCATGTACTTGGCTATTCTACAAAACAAGTTCCAGACGGAATGCAAGTTGCTAGCTGGCAGCGTTGTTGCACATACCTGGCTAGGCTCGGCTTGGGAACGACGCAGGCCATTGTGATAGCGTGCCGGCAGTCTTGAATCAATCACCGATTGGCATTGTGTTCTGATTAAACGTTGCAAATCAATAACTTTAAAATATGCCGATTTTGCCCTTCACACAGCGTCTATACTTGCCCTGGTAGCAAGCTGTTCGTTCTTGTTCCCAAGCTTCGATATCTGCAGGAACGTGTCAACCCCGTAGCCCTCCAGGCTGTGGAGCTCAAGACTCCCAGCCCAGTATTCGGCATATACTCTACTTAAAGGTAGACCCACACCCAACTTCAGATTCGGCGGTCTTGATGACAAGGACGAGAGAGATGACATCACACTCTGGTCAGTCGTCATCTGCGGCATTGACAGGATGCCGCTGCTGTCCTCCTCAGGGCGTACCTCCTGCAGCGTGGCGGCCATCTTGGGCACGTGTTTGAGGTTCTGGAGCAGCCGGTCGCTGTGGGGACCTTTGCTGAATGACCAAAGGTATGGAAGCATGTCTCGCGCGACGCCGCCACCCTGATCCGAGACGCGGATGATGACGTGCTGCGACGACTCACAGATGGTGACTTCGATGGGCGGCGGGGGCTTCCCTAACTTTTGGTGCTGTTCAACAGTGGCGTCGACGCTGTTGCGCAGCAGTTCGCCAATTATGTACTCGAGGTGACTGAGGATAAAGGGGAAATTGGCCGTCAGATGGCCGACGACGCGGATCTCAGGCAGCGGGATGTCTTCCCCATGGGCGGAGCGCGCCAGGGCGTGGACGGCTGCGGCGCAGCGGTCGACGACGTCGCGGGCAACGCACTTGACGAGTACATTGCCGACGAAATCGGAGGACTCGGCCACGGGGCTGGCCGATCCCAGCGTTGCTGCTACCGCCGCGGCTTCCCCTGTTGGTGCCGACCACGGCTGAGTCTGGTTGCGGAAGGACTGTGTGAGTGTCACGTGCTGTTCCGCGATGACGCGGCGAGAGATCCTGGACTGCAAGATGCGGTTCATGAAGCTGTTGAGCTCCTGTGGGTCCATGAGCCCACTACACTCAAGCACACCCATGGCCAGCTTGGGGATAACAGTGAGGTGAGTCTTAAGCATCCCACTGATGATCTCGCAGAAGACGTCGTTGTCGGCTAGCGACTTGATCTCTTTGATCTTGCGAAAGGTGTCGAAGGCGGTCCAATACATGTTGTAAACTTCCGCTATGTGTCGATTCGACACGACCTGGTATGGTAGCATCTGCATATCCCGGATGCGGTGAGACAGGCGGGTAGGTAGCTCTGTGCGAACATAGTTGGCCGAGCTGAGCAGGCGAGCCTCGTTCAGCGAGCGTCCGAAGAACATGAGCTGGCGGAGGCTAACCGGTCGGGCCTCTTTTGCGACCCAACTGCGCGATGGGGAGGATGTATATTGTCAGTCAAAAATCACATGATTTTTAAGGGTCTGAGGCAAGGGGCGAGATTGGGGTATATATTCAGCACTGAAACTGAGATGAGAAAAACCCTACTCATCAAGCGCAGCCATCGGCCTCCATGATGGACCCTGTGACAGCCGGGCCAGGGAGACATCACCAGGTGATCGGAAGCCGGCGGCCAGCATCGGTCGGGCTGCCGGAGCTA
The DNA here is from genome assembly GCF_004337985.1 of Pyricularia pennisetigena. NCBI lineage: Eukaryota > Fungi > Ascomycota > Sordariomycetes > Magnaporthales > Pyriculariaceae > Pyricularia > Pyricularia pennisetigena. The sequence goes on from NC_043742.1 coordinate 1,777,924, forward strand.
GACCGGAGGGGCTCAAGCCATACTGAGCAAGTCGGGATATTCTCGACATGTTGACGCCGATACGTCGCCGTTTATCATATAAAGGCTAACATTGGCAGAAAGCAGATAGGTTAAAAGGAAGAAAAAGACGGCGCGGACTGCGTGTTTCTGGTTTCGTCGTTAGGGCATAGTAGCTAGGCCGATGCTAATTAAGATAGATAAATTCGATTACGTTGGTACATATAATGGGATGAGTTGCTCTTCAGAGAAATTGGTCTCCAGAGCTGAATTGCCATGAAGTGACTCGAAGTCCTAAATTGCCCCACAATTGCAAGTCTGAGTGTTTTCGCAGTGTTCACCCTTAGGCAGATACAGCGGACTCGGACCTTTGCCTCGATTGTTGCGATCCTTTCTCCTTTTTCACACTCTTTTCAAAAAGACGCTTACTTTGTTCCCAAATCAGAATTGAAAAGACCAAAGCACTTGGGAGCATTTGTACCTGCTGGTCTATTCCTATGATCATTCAATTGATTGTGTATTTGGACAGGGATCAATTACAGAACCAGCACATAGTTATGGATGGAAAACGCTTGTCAAAAGTATCAATCGATACAAATAAATGCAGCCTACATCCTATACATTAGATCTTACTGTAAATACTTCTAGATAGACATATAAACCTGCTTCTGGAGATGTATGAATTCACTCGAGCTAGATTGATTGACAGGGTTGTACTACACTACACTGTCGAGGTACCGAACCTGCGGTCGGTCAATACCGTCACCAAAGAAAAGTCACTCACAGCCGAGTACTGGCAACGACTGGGCAGACTGGACGTCATTGAGGGGCACTGCGACACGCTTGGGGACTGTGGAGAACGTTATATGTACCGCTGTGGGCGAATTTGCTAGCAGAGTAACTTGGAACTCCACTTTTTCCTGCCAATTTTGACTGCAGCATCACCTGAAAACCGTCCGTTCCAGCTGTCCGTGCCGCGTCCCCTCACCACCACCCAAAGCTGACCTGTGCCAGCCAGTTACGCAGGTTACGTGCTCCCTGCCAACCTTACTTACTCCATCGTCCACCCAGAGCAGTGAACAACACAACACGGCTGCAGCTGCTACGGGTCATGCAACCCGGACCAACTAGCCCGGCGAAGAAGACTGGACCTGCTCTTGCTTAGAATCCTCCACTTCGCAAATTTATTACCCGTACAATTTCCACGATCCCACGATCATCGCCGCCTTCTCTGCAGCCTCGCTTTGGCACCTTCCCTGCCCACCTCAAGGTACCTTACGTACCTTCACACTTAGCGAGTTAGACTTTATCACAGACCTGGATCCCTTACGACCGATCCGTCTTGCTACGATTTGCTCTTCCCAGCGTGCACCTGTCTGCCCGCCTGAGGGAGGCGGAGCGACAAACGACAAGGCAGAGCCAAGTTGTCTGCTACTGATTTTTCAGGATACGAAACATTTACCTGATCTAAAGATCTACTCGTCAACCAATTTACCGAGGAAGAACACCTCCCCCCTACCTACCTACCCAAGGGGTACCGGCAGTAAACTTAATTTGAAGAACGCAACTGCACCCCCTCAAGGCAAGCCCAGCAAGCTACCAACATGGTGAGTTTGTCCTGCCGCTCCGTCAAGGTCATCACTCAGCATCGTGCAAAGCAGCACACGCACGTATTTGCACGTTCGCATGCGCTGGAGCTCGCCGATAACCTCAGCAGGCGGTACTCGGCAAACTTCTCCATGCTCGTTATCCCGGAACACGACCGGCGCCAGACATGGCATTGCTCGATCACCTGTGGAAGACGCTCATACTGCTTGTCACTGCTATAATCACGATCGTCCGTTCAACACTCGCTAACCGAGGTCGCCGTAACGCGCAAAAGCAGGATCCCGATTCTCCCAATGCCATGATGGTGGACCCTGTCGACAATGCTACACATGTCGTCGATGTCAACGGCCCCCTTGAGAGGGACTCTGTGACTGAGATCACGCCTGATACACTCGCCGATGATGCTGAGCCGACGTCACCAATGCCTTTAGCCAACGATTGTATGTTACCTCACCTGCGCCGAGCCGGACACCGAAACACTCTTTGCATATGCACATAAGATGAGCTAACTAAAGATCGTGGGGCGAGTAGTTGAGGCTATCAAGGAGCTTGTTATGACGCCGTTGCAGGAAGAGCCTAAAGTCTTGGAGGATGCGTACAACACATGGACAGTTGAGAATTGGAGAAGTTTGTCCAAAAAGGAACACGGCCCGATATTTCATGCAGGAGGGTTTCCATGGTGCGCGCAACCCCTCATCCAGGACGAGTCTTGGGATTGACGGAAGCTCGGTGCTGACAAGGCAGTTTACAGGCGCATTCTACTCTTCCCCCATGGTAACAATACGTCAAACGTCGCGATATACCTTGAGCATGGTTTTGAGCCAGACAAGATTCCAGAGGACTGGAGCTGTTGCGTTCAGTTTGCGCTTGTTCTTTGGAACCCCAACGATCCGTCTATTTATGCGCATCACACGGCACACCATCGGTTTACCAAGGACGAGGGTGACTGGGGCTTCACAAGATTTCAAGAGCTTAGTAAACTCTTCAATGTTCCCTACGATGATGCTACCCGGCCGCTGATTGAAGACGAGACGGCCAACATCACCGCATATGTGCGGATCCTGGAGGACGAGACTGGTGTCATGTGGCACAGTTTCGCCAACTACGACTCCAAGAAAGAGACGGGCTATGTCGGCCTCAAGAATCAGGGTGCCACATGCTACCTCAACTCGCTGTTGCAGTCCCTCTACTTCACCAATGCTTTCCGCAAGGCCATCTATCAGATACCTACAGAGCAAGAAGAAAGCATAAATAACAGTGCTTACACCCTCCAGCGCTTATTCTACCAACTGCAGACCTCATCAAACGCCGTGGGCACAGCAGAGCTTACCAAATCATTCGGATGGGAGACGCGGCACATATTTGAGCAACAGGACGTGCAAGAGCTCTCCAGGAAGCTCATGGAGCGCATGGAGGAGAAAATGAAAGGGACTGGCGCCGAGAATCTTCTACCAGAGCTCTTCAGTGGCAAGATCAAAACTTACATTTCTTGCATACACGTTAAATACGAATCGAGCCGGATCGAGGATTTCTGGGATGTGCAGCTGAATGTAAGCAAGATGGGCAATCTGCTTAACAGCTTCCAGGATTACGTCTCTGTCGAGAAGATGGAGGGCGAGAACAAGTATTTTGCCGGTGACGAGTACAAACTGCAGGAGGCAAACAAGGGCGTTATTTTCATGAGTTTCCCCGACGTCCTGCATCTGCAGCTCAAGCGTTTCGAGTATGACTTTACCAAGGATGCCATGGCAAAAGTTAATGATCGCTACGAGTTTCCCGAAGTGTTTGACGCTGCACCTTACCTCTCGGAAGATGCCGACAAGTCGGAGCCTTGGATTTACCAGCTACACGGTGTGCTTGTGCATAGTGGTGACCTCAATGCAGGTCATTACTACGCATTCCTGAAGCCAGAAAAGGACGGATGGTTCTACAAATATGACGATGATAAGGTCACCAAGGCGACCAAGAGGGAGGTACTTGAGGACAATTTTGGAGGACCCTTCCAGTACAGCAACGGCATCCGCCCGCAAGGACAGAAGAAAGTCGCGATGAGGCCTAACAGTGCATACATGTTGGTGTACTTCCGTCAATCTCGGCTTGACAAGATTTTGACGCCAGTCACGCACGAGGACATCCCACGTCATATTGGTAGGTTGATTTACGCTTCGAAAGACTGGTTTCAAACGTGTTTTCGCTAACAGATCGCTAATCTTACAGAAATCGGATACCTCGAGGAGGCATCTGCCAGGGAGGCGAAGAGAAAGGAGCGTGAAGAGCAGCACCTCTACCGCTGGATCAAAGCCGTCACCCCGTCCTCATTTCAAGCACATAGCGGGTTTGATCTGACGAATTTTGATGCGGTCTCATCACAGGCGACAGACCCTTCACCGGGTGCGCCCAAACTATACAAGGTACTTCGGACGGCAACCATGGAACAAGTCACCGAGATCATCGCCAAAGATCTTGGGCAGGATCCCGCGAGAGTCAGGCTGTGGTTAATGGTCGGCCGCCAAAACAAGACAGTTCGTCCTGACCAGCCTATCATGGACTTAAGGCCGACCTTGGACGAGACTTATTCAAGATTAGCGACCCAGAGAGAAGATTCCTTGCGCCTGTGGGTTGAGTTTGCTGAAGAGATGGGTGAAAATGGAGAGGCCGCATGGCCAACATACCAAGGCCCCTCGCCCACTGGTGTTATCTTTAAGAATGACTTGATTCTTCTTTTCATCAAGTGCTTTGACGCAGAAGCACAAACTCTTACTGGCCTTGGTCATGTGTACATCAGCAGGGAAAAGAAGGTTGACGACCTGTTTCCCCACATCCTTAAGAAGATGGGTCTGGAGAAGCTTCCTAGTGACGAAAAGATGCTCCTTTGGGAAGTAAGTATCACCAGTTATGGATGAGAAAAGCTTGGTTCGCGCGCTAACATGTCAACAGGAAATCAAACCCGGAATGATCGAGAGCCTTAAGGGCAAGCAATCGCTCAAAGCCGCCGAGCTGCAAGACGGAGACATCGTGTGTGTCCAGCGCAAGAAGGACACTGGTTCACAAAACTTTCTTGAAAAGAGGTTAAGTGGTGACACTCGTGCAGCTGACGAAACGTATGCGCAATTCTTGAATAGCCTTTACTTCAACTCGAGACTGTGCTGACACAATTTTCCGGGGTTAGGTCAAGAAAGACGGAGAACTTTGAGGATGCAAAGGAGTACTACGAATTCCTGGTCAACAGGAAAACGGTCAAATTCAACGCACACCCCACAAAGTGTGACCCGAACGAGTATCCACCATTCGAGATGGTCCTGAACTCGAAGATGACGTACGATCAACTTGCAGAGAAATTAGGCGAACGTCTTGGAGTTCCAGAGACGCACTTGCGGTTCTGGACTCTTCACGGGACAACAGGACTGCCCCGAACAGCTGTTAAACGTGGACCGCAACAGACTCTGAATACTATCCTCAACCCTGCTGGGTTTAGTCAGCTTAACTCAGCGCAGCGCAATGATGCCCTTTATTTTGAGATTTTGGACATGAGCCTTGCTGAGCTTGACACAAAGAAGAATGTCAAGATCACATGGCTCAGCGAAGGGATTGTCAAAGAGGTAGGTGATCTGTCAATACTCTGGGAAACAAAACCTTTTCAGACCGCTCAGACTAATGACGGCATTCCGCCAGGAACACTATGATTTGCTTGTAACCAAGAGCGGCGTCGTTGAGGATATTATTGAGGCGCTCATCAAGAAGGCCAAACTCAAGTCCGAAGAAGAAGGCGGCGAGATCCGTTTATATGAGGTTAATGGCCACAAGTTTACGAGAGAACTTCCGCGAGAGTATCCAGTCATAAGCCTCAACGACTACCTAACGCTGGTTGCGGAGCGGGTACCGGAGGAGGAACTGGACGCCAAGGATCAGGGCCAGTTTGTTTATGCTTTCCATTTCCAGAACGAGCCTAACAGGATGCACGGCATGCCTTTCAAGTTCCTGCTCAAAGCTGTCAGTACTTTTGAATCCCTACAGTCGATTGCCAACAGAAGTCTTGACTAACGCCAACAATCACTAAAACAGGGAGAGCCGTTCTCGGAGACCAAGAATAGGCTTGAGAAAAGGACTGCTATCCGTGGCAAGAACTTTGAAAAAATTAAGTTTGCCATTGTGCGGCGATCGTCATACTCAAGACCTCAATACATAAATGATGGTGAGTAGTGGTTCGCGTTGCATTTCTCTTAGTTTGCACCAAGTTACTAATCCTGAATACCTTGCAGACGACGTGTTGTGGGATATTGTTCAGCCAGACGATGAGTACCTGGGTCTCGACCATGCAGACAGGTCCCGGTCTTTGCGAAACGGCGTTGGCGACCTCTTTTTGAGGTAAACCGCCATTGGAAGCTTCATGGTAAACATGTTCACTCGATTTCCCTACCATCGGAGCTCGTATCCGATTTCATCAGCAATGACACATACCACAAATATCACGGATTAAGAATCTCGTGGCTTTTTTTCTCTTCCTTTTTTTTCTCTCTGCGAACACATGGACTTCTCGCCCTCATTGTCACCAAAGCTTTCCATTATGATTCGTGTCTTCCGCTCATTGGATTCTTTGGCTCCGAGATGCTACGAAGTACATGAATTACACATATTGGAGTCGATGCGGCCATGGATGATGGGCAAAGACAGCGACCAGCAAATCTTGAGGATTCTTTGTCTTTTTTTTCTTTGGAGCATGACATTTGGTACGAGAGGTGTTAAGAATTCTGTTGTTTGACTATCGAAAAGGAGCACACGTTTGCACGTTCTTTTCTGTTTGCGTTCTTGGCCTCTGCCATATTTTAGTTCAATGTATGCGGCATGCTGTAGTTGCGTCGTCTCTTATTTTACGTATCCTGAAGCGGAGTAGCGAATACAGAATGACGAATGGCGGTGTTGATAATAAGCATATGCATGATTCATGGAGAATATATACCTAGTTATGAGATGGGATTAGCTTGGAAACGTACAGATGAGTCTAAGTCTAGTCTGGTGTATATGATTGCATTTGCATAATTGTTGACTACATAAAAAAGTGCAATATATATAGCAATGCGTCAAATACCCATATAAATGCTTAACCCCAAGTTCGGTGCAGACGGTAATAGTGACTTAAGGTACCAAGCTGAATCCTAAATTATACTTGCGGAAAGGAGCTTTGGCATGTCGAGTTTCGAAAGTGGGCCCCGAGAACGCGTCAGGCCGGGCCGAAGAGGCCAGGGTCTCGCGATCAGAGAGCTCTGCTGCTTGACCAGGCGGCGAGTCGAGGCAGAAATTATTTTGCCGGGTACTGAGTTGGATTGGCGCAAAGTTGCGGGACGCCGACTCTCGACTCGCTAAGGCATCACTTTGCAGCTATTACATATTAAACATCAAAAAGGCTCACCTTTGTGCCGCCCATTACCTTTATTGGCATTATAACAGCATTTGGGAAAGAGCTTAAACACCAACATCCATAATGAACTTCCCAGGCTCTTCAGGCCTCCCGGGCCAAGGACCGGCGCCGGACCCGAACGAGGAGCAGATGAAGAAGGTTTGTGCATAGTCGCTGTCTTCTGTCGCGAGCTACAAGCCGAACTAACTGGTGCCCGTTGACTTCTTGCAGTTGAAATCTCTTGGTGAATCATGTGCAGCAAAAACGGTCATGTCTGGTGTCGCCGGTCTAGGTCTCGGTGCCGTCTTTGGACTTTTTATGGCTTCGGTACGCAGTCTCACCATCCAACCCTCCCTGAATCTCGGTTCGACCTACCTGGCAGGGAAGAACGAACGACTTGACTTTTGGAAACTAACCACTCCGGGTGATTACGCAACAAAACAGATGGCCTATGACACGCCCTTCCACCACCCGACGCCTGATGCCGCCAAGGCCCCGGCCCCAAAACCCCCCTATGCCGCCGGCACGGGCATCGTGCTGCCGCGTGGCAACTATGGCCCGCCTACGGCCACGACGACGCCTCCACCCATGTCATCGCTACCGATGCGCACACAGATCGCGGCCGGATTCCGCGACATGGGCGCGCGGTCCGTCAGCACGGGAAAGAACTTTGGCAAGGTCGGCGCCATGTTCTCGGGCATCGAGTGCGGTATCGAGGGCCTGCGCGCCAAGAACGATGCCGGCAACGGCGTCGCCGCCGGTTGCGTCACGGGCGCCATCCTTGCCAGGAACGGCGGGCCGCAGGCTGCCGCCATCGGTTGCGCCGGTTTCGCGGCTTTTAGTGCAGCTATCGAGATGTGGTTGAGGAGTCCCAAGGACGAGTGAAGGGATATTCTCTCTTTTTCTTTTGGGCCGGTTGAAAGGGGGAATGCTCCGGCGGACTCCTTGGAGACTCTGGACTGACGACGTAGACGAGGGGGAAGAGGTTCCACATCATGGCTTAGGGCCGTGTTCTTGCATCGCATCGGCGTTTCTTGTTTTGATCCGGGGGTTTTGAAAATGATCTTGAGGGAGGGACCTGCACTCCTTGCTTGGGATGATAGATTTAGAGGCTGTGTTTCTATTTGGGCATATACATCTCCACTTTGGCCTCGGAAAGCTCCGAGGGCATTTGTACAAAGTAATGTACTATTATAATATAGAAATTTCTCAAGGGCAGGATAGGCATAAAGAGGATGAAAATTATTGGTCATTAGCGAGGACATATTCCGCTGCTTGGTCTAATCTAGCAGTCCAACTCCTAAAAACAAACCGACATAAAAATCGAAACAAACAATCCTTTGCCCCCATGCTAGTCTCGCTCTTACATCCAAAGCCGTGACCCATAAAAAGAAATGCAATACACCTCCGTTTTCAAAGAACCTGGGCGCAAATTACTGAAGCTTTACAGGATGTTATCCCAGAAGCTAGTCCCTCTTTCCTTGCGCGGCTCTGGTGGCGCGAGCACCACAGTATCCCAAGTCTCCACTCCATCAATGAAAAGGCGGTACGTCAAGGTGCTCTGCTCCCCTCCAGCCAGGTTCTCCAGTGTGATGGCCCCAAATTTAGAATTTCCTTTGTTGATGTATCTAGTAGACGTATGAGCAATTAGTAGGTGAAATTCATAGCGAAGTCAGGTGCAGATGTTGCAAACTTACTTGATCTCGACATCCTCATCGTCAGTTTGTCGATAGGTTGGAATGGGCGAGTAGAACTGGCTAAGCGGGCTCACAGAAAATTCGTGGACCGCTGAGCTTTCGGGCCACTTGGAACCAGCCGGTGGAGGGAACTTGGTAGCGGCGAACTCGTGCCTGTCGCCGGACAGGACAACGACGCCCAGGCCTCGCGTGCCAACGTCCCACATGGCCTCAAGAATCTTTTGCCTCTCGGCGAGGAACCCACCCCAGGTGTCTTGGGTGTTGACACGCCAGTTCTTGGTGAGCGGGACCGACGATGCTACAACTTTCCACTTGACCCCCTTAGGCTCAGGGCGCTGTAGCCAGTCCAAGAAATCCTCAAGCTGCTCTTTCCCAAGCATTGTCTTCTCAGGACTATCATACGGCTTGACCAGGTTGCTGGAGCGATACGTGCGCGTGTCGAGCATGAAGAAGCTCGCCGGTCCCTGCGAAAACTCAAAGTACGTCGCACCTGCCCTTGCTGCCTGAAGACCAGCCCGACGGGCCGGCGGCGGGTTTACAGCTGTCTGATAGTGATGCCAAGGATCAACGGCGGCCTCGTATACTCCTGTTTTGTTGGCGTGCCAGTCATTCGCAATTTCGTGGTCGTCAAGGACGTGGATCCAGCTGAGATTCTGCCCTACACCGGGCCAATCGGGTGATGCGTAGACCTGACGGTACTCCTGCCTGTACACATCGACATGGGTGCCCCAGCGTTTGGGTACGTCAATGTATATGAAGTCGCCGAGGAATAGCATGAACTGAGCCCCAAGAGTTGGAAGGACCTTGGCCAGGTGCCTCATGCCGGGAATTGCGAGTGCGTGGTCCAAGGGGTTGTATGGCAGGCGCTGGACTATGCACGAGGTGGAAAGAAAAGTAAACTTTCCGTTGAAGAGGTCAGGAGATTGGCCTGGCTTTGGCGCAGAGGTGAACTCGCCAGAGTGGTTGTTGGAAGTCTGCCACACGTAAGTGCGCTGCTTCGAGTGTCGCAATGGCGCGGTCAGGACTGCCGTGTAATCGGTCTCATTCAAAGTCCAGCGGACACCTCCCACGCTCTGCCAGGTCGGTACCTCGAACGGTGGCTCAGGGTCCTTGAGGCGGATCTGGAGGGTGACGGGCATCTTTGTCTGATCGGGCTCGCGGATGAGAAACTTGGCCTCCGTGTCTGAGACGTGACCAACTCGGACAAAAGAAAGGCCTTCGGTCGGGTAAAGATGCTCCCGGAACAACCGGTCCGCGACCATGCCCACCAACAAGATGTTTATGACGAAGGTGAGATAAGAGGCGAGGGGAGAGCGAGGATTTGGCCTCCCGCCAAGAAGGGTCCGCCATAGATTGTATGGTTTCTTCTCGATCACCTCATGAACTTCAACCTCTTCCGAGACGATTTTGACCTTGCCATTTTCTTGCGTGATGACTGGAGGAGACGTGATAGTCGTGTCTCTGACAATCACATCATCGGCGATGTCTTTTTTATATCCCGAAATGAAGCTGGGGACATAGATGGCGAACAATCCAAAAACTACGGCTGGGATGAGGGGCAGAAGACCCCATCTGAGAAAGAAGTATGACAGAAACCTCAGGGCCACCGAACTGACAGCTGCAGTCCTGGTGTGAAAACTCGCCATCGCGACGGCGAGGTTGAATGTGCCTGATTTAGTGGTCGTAGAAAGAAATCGGGTGAGGGATGGACGAACTGTGAGGGTTGTGGGAGAGAGTGGTGTGAGTGCACATACACACAACCAAGCAATCGGGCCTGACGCAATACTTGACCTCTCAATCAAGGGATTGTGAAGACGGTAAGAAAAGGAAATTGTAGATCACAAATGTAGGACTAAACATGCCATACGTTCCAGAGCGTACGGTAGTATGACTAGACTAGGTACCTAGGTGTATTGGTGCCATGCAACCAAAGCTTTAAGCAAAGAGCCAGAATCCTGTGGAATCCGGTCTGATCAGTCTGGAGCTGTGACCGAGGGAATGATGATATCACTCTAGCAGGCATTCACTATGACGGGCGGTTCCTTCACGTGCCAAGAAAAGTACGTACCTCTTTAGCGTTCCCGGGATCAAACAGGATCCACCATTTGAGCTCGATAGATCCCTGCCGATTATATAAGCTATCGACAAGGGAGGGGGTTGCTGATGTTCCCACAGTGTGTAGAGTGTGGAGGCTTGGCGTGCAGGGGAAGCTGCGACAACTGGCCAGAAGTTGAGTACCTACAGAGGTTTTGCTTTGAACAAGATTACCGCGACGTCCCACGCCATTGCGGGTTTGCGACGATAAAACGAGGCCACGATATACAAACCCCCGACCCATACAATGCAGCTGTTTTTATTCACATACGGGCTTTTTGCCTGGTTTGCTGCGCAAGCTGCCGCAACGGCCCTGACATATAAACTACACGCGAGCGAGAAGGCGTGCTTCTTCACGACTGGCAAGACCAAGGGCGAGAAGATTGCCTTTTACTTTGCGGTATGAGAAGCATAGGAATCAATACCATGCCGCGTTGAATGGGCAATCAGACTGATGAGGAACGAACAGGTTCAATCTGGTGGAAATTTCGATGTCGATTACGAGGTTGTTGGGCCCACAGGCAATGTCATTCTTGATGGTGAGGCGGAGCGCCAGGGTGACTTTGTCTTTACTGTCATCGATATTGGAGAGCACAGGTTCTGCTTTAGCAACACCATGAGCTCATACGACGACAAGGTGGTTGACTTTGAGATTGCGGTGAGTTGCCCCAGTCCGGCCACCATCGGCCCTGGATGACTTGGGGATACGGACCGAAGTACTGACGGCATGATTGCGCGCAACCCAGGTTGAGAACGAAGCCCGCGTCGGCCTCCCGTCGAAGAAGGGAACTTCACCAGAACAGACAACGACGCTCGAGGAATCTGCCTTCAAGATCTCAGGCCAGCTGTCGTCCATCACTAGGCACCAAAAGTACTTCCGTACACGGGAGAACCGCAACTTTGCCACTGTTAGGAGCACGGAGAAGCGCATCATAAACTTCAGTCTGATCCAATGCGGCCTGATAGTGTTGATGGGTGCGCTGCAGGTGTTTATCGTTAGGTTCTTCTTCCAGGTATGCGGGCGCCTTTTTTTCCAATTGACCACCGTGTCTCATGTTGCTTTAATCATGTTCAAGACAGGATACTAACTCGAGATTTTCTGAAACTAAAGGGCGCGAGGAAAGGATACGTATGATCTGTCTTCCATATACTGGTGGTAACTTTTGCTTGGGGCCGTCTGTCTAGGAGTAGAGCAAACAACTGTTGCAAACGGGCAGGTCTCGAAATCATCAAAAATCTGTGTCGTCTGCTTCAATGAATGTTGCAAAAAGCATGCGCTGTGGTAAATTCTAGAAGCCTTTGGGAGAGTGAAGCAAGCGGGTTTCACTATAGGCATTTTGGTACTCTCAATCTATTCAAACAAGACCCATGAAGCCTTGCATGTGTTTGCCGTGCATAATTCAATTCTTCACATGGCTGTGCTGTCCATATCCATAACATCCGAGATGAAGACCTAAAATCAGATCGAGTTATTAAAGAAAGCATGAGCGGTTTCTGCCTAATCAAGCATGTTAAAATGTAAATGTAAATGTGAGTGTAGTAGAGTCGACTTCAGTGACGCGCTTATCTAAGGCCCGGTTAACGCATATCTGTCGACCAGACCCACATTTCAATCGCGCTAGCACCAGCCAGGCTGCTGCCACGGCGAACTTTCAACGCGGCAATGCCAAAATTTCGTTGCAATCATTCGCTCGCGTTGCTAACTTTCTGACTACAAGCATAACTCATCTCGTGCATCATCATTCATTCGGGGGGCTCCCTGTCGGCCACTACTAGATACCCGCCGACTCGATCATAAACAATGTCGACAATTGCAGCCGGGCTCGCGCGGGCGCTTCCAAAACCGAAATACACAGGCGAGGATGAAGAGGCGCCGTCACATGGGCAGCAGGCACGCGGTCCGCGGATTCTCGGCCCGGGCCAGCTCGACGAAACGCAAGTGGTGCTGAAGAGGGCAGGCCCGCCACCGTACGGCCAGCGGTCGGGATGGCGGCCACGAAGCCAGGAGGACTTTGGCGACGGCGGTGCTTTCCCCGAGGTGCCCGTGGCGCAATACCCGCTGCAGATGGGCAAGAAGACGGCGACCAAGAGCAACGCGCTGGCGGTGCAGGTGGGCTCGGATGGCAAGGTCAAGTACGACGCCATCGCGAGGCAGGGCCACAGCGAGAGCAGGGTCATTCACACTTCGTTCAAGGACCTGATCCCACTGCGGCAGCGGGCCGAGGCCGGCGACATCAACCTTGAGAGGCCCAGCGAGGAGGAAGTTGCTGCCACGACGGAGAGGACCAAGAACGCGCTGGCTGCGCTAGTCAGCGGCGCGGTGGCGGCTCAGAAGCCCAAGAACGTCAACGTGGGCCAGCGCAAGGACGCGACGTTTGTGCGGTACACACCGGCCAATCAAATGGGCGACTCGTCCAAGAAGCAGGACCGGATTATGAAGATTGTAGAGCGGCAACGGGATCCGATGGAGCCTCCCAAATTCAAGCACAAGAAGATCCCGCGAGGCCCACCCAGCCCGCCCCCGCCTGTCATGCACTCGCCGCCGCGGAAGCTGACGGCTCAGGACCAGGAGGACTGGAGGATACCACCGCCCATCTCGAACTGGAAGAACCCCAAGGGTTTCACTGTGCCGCTGGACAAGCGTCTGGCCGCCGATGGGAGGGGTCTGCAGGATGTCACGATCAACGACAAATTCGCACAGCTATCAGAGTCCCTGTACGTCGCCGACAGGCATGCACGTGAGGAGGTTAAGCAGAGGGCACTGATGCAGCAGCGCCTGGCGGAGAAGGAAAAGGCCCAGAAGGAGGAGAACCTGAGGCAGCTGGCACAGAAGGCGAGGGAAGAGCGTGCCGGTGCCGGGAGCAGACGGCGATCCAGGTCTGGCAGCCGCAGCAGCCGCTCCTACTCGTCTGGGTCAGATAGCGAAGAATCTGACATCCGAGAACGGGAGCAGGCGAGGAGAGAGCGACGCAAGGAGGAGGAGCGTAAACTACGACAGTCTAGGATGGGCGCAGAGAGGAGAGTGCAGGTTATGGCACGGGAGCAAAACCGAGACATATCTGAGAAGATTGCTCTGGGACTCGCCAAGCCCACGCAATCCGCAGAAGGCATGTACGACTCCCGACTTTTCAACCAGTCCTCTGGATTCGAGGGTGGCATCAACGAGGACAACCCCTACGACAAGCCGCTGTTTGCGGTTCAGGACGCCATCAGCAGTATCTACCGGCCCCGTGCGAACAACGATGACGAGGACGAGGCGGCGGGCGATGCGGAGATGGCCAAGATACAAAAGGCGAGCAGGTATGGCGAGGTGCTGGGGCGAGGAACATTCTCCGGTGCCGGGGAGGTGGAAGCCAGAGAGGGCCCAGTGCAGTTCGAGAAGGATGCTGCAGGTGCGGATCCTTTCAATGTGGACAAGTTCCTGTCCGAGGTTGAACAGACCGCGTCATCAAAGAGGGGTTATGGTCTACAAGATTCGGGCAACGATGGTGGCCGGCCGAAGAGAGCTAGGGTGGAGGACGACGATTGAAACTTGTTTGAAAACATTATAGGGCTCTGGCAAAAGGCATTTTGTTTAATGAGACCCTTAGTTGATACTATTTACGGGGCATTGTGGATAGCGACACTCTTGTCTGATCTTGTCGACTCCTTCACACAACGGGTAAACCAAAATGTTCTTATCGCCGAAAAGAACCGGGCGCCAAGCAAGGAGATATTATCTCCAGATTAGCCTTCTTCACGGGTTCACGGGTTCGTGGGCATTATGAGCCCTCACTCAGTACTCCAACGTCAAAAGATCAACAACCGTGTAATTTGGGGAAAGTTAAGTAACTTTCCTCCTGTGGTTTTTGTTGTTGCTCTAGCCCCATCCTCTTCATCTATGTTTATGTTTCTTTCGAAGTTAGTTGCTTGTTTTGAATCGGAATGATTGAATCGCGCACGACCATCATGCACCGGCACGATGAATCGAAAAGCTCCGAGCGAGAGATATTGACGCGGTGGAAAGAAGAAAAAAAAAAAAAAAAAAGAAAAAAAAAGTTAAGGACAAGAAAAAAAAAACCCCCCAGAGGTATCCGCATAAACGGCCTTTGACGATGATTCAAACAAAAGCAAGTGGTGCACAAGCTCAGATCGAGAAAACGGGCTCGCCTTGGGCCGCAAAACAAGGATAAAACAACAACGACTGGGTGGGACCCTCCTTCTTGGTTCGTATCGACGGCCCTGGAGTGTTTCTTCGCCAGTTCTCGCCCCGGTCAAGCAGTAAAACTATCCATGTCACATCCCAGTCGCAATTTTGCGATGGCAGATCAGGTTGCGTGGGACGAGATGATAATTGTTGGTATTATACTTGGTGTGAGTTGAGCTAGCTTGTCTTAGGATGGGCCGAGGAAACTGTAAGTGGTCAGCGAGCATGAAGCAAAGCCCCAACCAACCACGCCGCATCATTTGAGCCTGACTGACCCGACTCGTCCTCTGAGGTGCTGTAGATAAGTACAGTACATACCTGAGATATAGCAAGATGGGGATACGAGTAGCTGCACGTTTATGAACAAGTCAGAGAGATAAGGTAGGTACGCATTTACTACTAAGTCTAGCATAGTCCCGGCAGTCGTCAGAAAACATTATGCAAAATTCCAGCAAGATGAAATCCAATTCATGACAAGCTTTATTGTAGTCAGGCGCATTAAGCTTCAACAGCGGCACTTTTCAGACGATGGACCAACCTTACGGTTGAAATCATTTTCACCAATAATACCAGAAAACGTTTGGGTAGCTCAAGACTAGTCCCAGCTCATGACATAAAACCGTGCTGAAGGTTTGAGGTCCATCTTGCACCACACGTCGTACCGTGGTACAGGTCAGCAAAGAAGCAAAACACCAAAACAACGGGTTACGGGCTCCCTTCCCTTTACTTCTTCAAGATTGTTCTTTTTCTTGAAGATTTACAGCTTTAGACCGGTACCTGAACGCCCCGCATGAAGTCTTTCTGCCAGAAGTTACCCGATTTAGATTGACTCCCATGGTAAAGAGCAGAGAAGCAAAGAGAGCTGACCTTGTGTGCTCTGGCTGCTCCGTCGCTCCCCCCACCCCGGAACTCACACCAACTCCGTAGCAGGCAGCCTCCCGGTAATATTCTGCATTGACGACTCTTGCGGGAGGGGATAGCTTGGCATGTTATTTTTGATATCGTTCGGGAAGTTTTATAATGTAGTCGCCTTTTTCCGAATCTTCCTTCATTCATGCTTATATTGTGTCATGTAAATCTCTGAGTCAACTTGTTTAGTCTAGGCACATTCGCCATCTTTTCCTTCCTTTCTGACTTCGTGCACATACCAAACGCTTTCATCCTTTTCTTTTAAAAAATCAATAACCACATACAGCTGGTCTGAACAGTATAGATTGGCGGATTCGCTGTCTTTGTTTCCTATTGTCGCATATCCATATTGCTCTCCCCAAGAATTCATTTGACAATCATTCCCTATTATTTATTTTTATTATATTAAGAAAAGCACCCTTGAAAATATCTCTTAAAAATTGCCTATACCATCAAACCTATCACTGCTTAAAGAAACAACACAGCCTTCTCCTACGCCTCCCGGAGGTCACGGATTATATATTAGACGCGAGGGGTGGCCCTCCTAATCTCCTCTGCATATTCGACACCCGTGAGCCCCGAAAATGAGCGTCAGAGCCACAGCAAGCAGCGAGTTGTTTGACAACTACATCCGACGCACCAAAGAGGAGCACGGATATACGCCATTTGAGTATTGGCAGCCCCCAAAGAAGCTACCAATCCGTGGGGTGAGAAAGTTCAACAGCAAAGAGTTCCTCAACCGGCTGAGCGAGTCGCAGAGACGGGTCTCCCTTTCGACGCCTGGAGTCCACCGCCCCTCGCAGCCGAGGCCCAACACGCCGCAACGCCGCCAGATGCACGAGATGAGGGAGGCAAGGATGAGAAGGCAGCGGCGGCAGCGTCTGCAACAGCCGGAGCAACAGCAGCAGCGGGAGCGGGAGCGGGAACAGCAGCAGCAATACCTGCGGCGGAAGAGTTCGGCTGTGGGTGCTTCTAGCCGCGACTCCGCCGTGGTTCTTGATTCTGTGAAAGAGATTGCCTACGAGCCTGTATGGCAGCAGTTGCCGTCTTCCATACCGCCGGCCTATCAGGACGCGGTGAGGATAAGGCGCGGTGCAGACCTGCAGCCCATCCCGGCGAGTGTCATGGACGAGAAGAGGCTGTTGGCTGCTGCTGCTGAGTCGGTGCGTAGTGTCGAAGAGCACCCCGCCCTGAGAAGTGGTAGTGTCGACAGCTTCGAGGAACATCCGGCTCTCAGAGGTGGTGGTTCTGAGGGCATCGTATCGGTCAGTAGTATCCTCCCATTGCGCAAAGATCCCCTATTCTTTAGTGCGTGTGACTGACAATACCTGATGCATTAGGATGGCGCCCACAACGCAGCCAGGGGCTCGTGGTTTCGTCGTGACCTCCCAATTGGCGAAGAGGAGCCGACCAAAAAGGGCTTCAGGGCATGGAGGAAACGCACCTGGGGGCTCATCGGCGCGCTGGTGCTCATTGCAATTATCATTATTATCGTGGTTCCTGTCGCTGTTACAACGGAACAACGTAGGAACAGATATCCGGACTATTTCAAGATCAACTACACCCTCACAGAAACCTGTAAGTAAACCACCATGCGTCCTCGAGATTCCTCTTTTTACAAATTTACAAATACTTTCAGCATGAGCAAACTTTGCTCAACAAGACTCAGCTGGCTGACAATTGCCGGAGACTCAGGAGCAAACTTCTTTGACAAGTTCAGCTACTACAGCGGGGACGATCCAAGTATGCCACCTCGATGCCGCTTGCTGTTGAAACTTCATCTCGCCCAAGCGATTGTGCATATAGCGCTGGTACTGACACCGCAGCAACAGCCCACGGCTTCGTAAAATACGTGACGCGCGAGCAAGCGCAGATGTACAACCTCACCTCGGCGTCGAGCACATCGGCCATCCTGCGCGTCGACGACACATCAAGCCCCTACACCTTCCCCGACGTCTCCGAGGGCCGGATGTCGGTGCGCGTCGAGTCAAAGCGGCAGTACGACCGCGGGCTGTTCATCTTTGACGTCAAGCACGCGCCATTTGGCTGCGGCACGTGGCCGGCGCTGTGGATGGCGGGGCTGGCGGCGTGGCCGCGCGACGGCGAGATCGACATTATGGAGGCGGTGCACCGCGGCAACGATGGCAACCTGCAGTCGCTGCACACGACGGGCGACTGCTCCATGGATGGCGTCAGGCGCATCATGACGGGCGCCGCTGCCAAGGGCGACTGCTTCAGCGGCGGCGAGGACAACACCGGCTGCAACGTTCGCGGCGACGGGCCCGATACCTTTGGGCCCGGGTTCAACAAGGCCGGTGGTGGCCTCCTCGCCGTCGAGCTGCGCGACGAGGGCATCAGGACCTGGCAGTTTCCCAGGGGAAATGCGCCAGCTGACGTCGAGGTCGGCACTCCCGATCCCAGCGGCTGGGGTCCCGCCATGGCGGATTTCCCCAGCACCGATTGCGACATTGGGAAGCACTTTAGGAACCAAAGTATCATACTCAACATTGCGCTGTGTGGTGACTGGGGCGAGAAGGCGTACGCGGGTTCTGGTTGTAAGTTGTTGAGCTTTTGTGCGCTGTTCAAATCCTGGAAAAAAGACAACATGTTCCTAACACAACAACACAACAGGCCCGATGAACTGCACTGATTATGTTGCAAGGACCCCATCTGCATTTACTGATGCGTTTTGGGAGTTTGGTGAATTCAAGGTCTATGAGCCCATCATGAAGTGATATAGAGAGCATCGCAAATGGAATATATAATGGCTTCTTGTTCTTAATGTTATATTAGAAAAAGTATCGGGAATGCGGAAATGGAATTGCTGGGAGCGAGGCGTCTCGGCCTCCATTTGGTGTTCCTAGGATGGGGTTTGCTCATTGGTGTAAACTTGGTTCCTGGTAACTTGCTGTGTAATGTGTCTTACGAAAACGCACGGGGCGTCTGGTCTAGTCTAGAGTAGGGTATCGTCATCTAAATGTATAGAGTAGTATACAGGTGCCTCATATAATTCCAGTGAATATCATCTTACATCGTTCTGTTCCGTATGATAGCACACGCCGCCCGTTGCAACAAAGCCAACGCAGCTGATCAAGTCAAAACTAGACGTCCGGACCTGATCAACGCCTGTCTGGACCAAGGAGGTCCTTGGCCCTCTTCTCAAACGCATTAACCATCACCCCGGCCACCTCATTAGCCACGCTGGCCGTCGCAACCTGGTACATGGGGTTGGCGAACTGATACCGAATCGACAACTCGACGTCCGCCCAGGGCCTCGACCCACTGATCCCTTCCTCCTGCGTAACAGTCCAACGGGTCACCAGGCTCTCAAACAACCCACCCACAGACGCCTTGGTGCCTGGTATAACCTCATCCAGATCGATCGCGTACTCCTTGGCCTCGGCGGGCGAGATCCCCGGCGTGCCCTTGCCGCTGACGGCCTCGACGACCCGGCCGGGGATGCAGTACAACCGGCTGGTATAGGTCTCGGTGACGGGGCCCCAGCCGACCGTCAGCTCCCCCGCCGCGGGCCAGCGCTGCTTGCCGTCCGGGCCAGGTCGCCACGCCGTCACGCGGCTGTGTGTGCAATATGGCAGGAACGAGGCGTATGAGTCCACATCGGCGATGATGTCGTACAGCGCCGAGGCTTGGTACGGCAGGCGACGGCGGGCAGTGAGATGTGCGGGAGCCGGAGGACCGAGTGGGTTGCCCGGGAGGTTGAAGAATGTCGCGCGCGAGGCCGCTGGGAGGAAGCGGTGCTTGTGGTGTTGCTTGTCGTGAAGACCAGATGTTATCGCTGGAGCGGCGAGATGTTTTGACGGTGCGCTGAGGGCCGGGCGCGCCAGTTGACGCAGAGTTGCCGCCATTGTTGTTTCTGGGCAGTACAGTAGAATGAAGCTGCTATCGATCCATCATTTTTCTTTTCATTTATGAACCGTGAACAGGCTGTGTTGCGGAAGTTGGTAGGTATTGCAAGTTGATGTCGTCGTCTGGACTCTGGTGGGAAAAGAAAACCGCCGACATTCGGTAATCCCAAGCTCGGCCTCGCACTGTGTGGCCCCTGGAATCGAGTCTACCCCACCTCGTTCGAATTTACAAGGGTTTGGCGATGGACAAAATTGTGAATTTTTTTTTCTTCTCATTCCTCGAACTCTCCTTCACCTTCACCACTCATCCAGCTGCTTTCAAAATTAACTCAAAGCACGAGCTCATTCGAAGCTGGGTGTTCACCAGCACGCGCCGAATGCCCATTCTTCAGTCCCAGCTGAAGACGCCTTGAGCAGAGCATATCTTCCTTCATTCGTATTGCGCTGCTCCTGACGGTAAAAGTTCTACCATGGCATCCACGGGCGTCGCTGAGGAGGCACTCGCTGCACCCGCTGTGTCGAGCAGCATTGAGCTTGGCAATGGTAGCACCGCTATTGACAACAAGCTGGTCGAGTCGGTTGCTGCTATGGACGTGGCGGGTACGCCGAAAGAGGGAGTCGATCAGGCAGCTGTCGTCCCTCCGCATCGCTCCCACGATCCGGACTTCAACCAGAAGCGGGCAGACCCGTTCCAGTTTGGATCGCGGTACCTGAATGAGGATGACGACCCTTATGAGTTCAATGCGTGGGATCATGTCGAGACCGACGACGTGTACAAGGAGTACGCGGAGCAGCAGTATGCTCTGCAACGCCAGTCGCCGGTCTCGGATTTTGATAAACGTAAGTCACTCATCATCCCCTCTCTTGTCTTGATCTTTGACAGACCTGAACACCAACGCATCCCTTCCTCTGCACCGCGCACATGATGATTGAATTCATTAATAAGTATAGTTCATCTGAAAACCAATGATGACTATTATTTCGCCCCTATCTGATACGCGCTCTTCACCTTGATTTTCGATGCACCACGCACACCTTCCAGTCTTTGCATTTGGCAAAGAGCTAACAAAGACTTCAGACAGGTTCAACTCCGACCCCGCTAAATGGTGGAATCAGTTCTACAAGAACAACACAGCCAACTTCTTCAAGGATAGGAAGTGGCTGCAGCAGGAGTTCCCCATTCTGACAAAGGCGATCCAAGAGGACACTGGTCCCTTTGTACTTCTAGAAATTGGTGCCGGGGCTGGCAACACTGCTTTCCCTATTTTGGCACAGAACAAGAACCCCAAACTCAAAATCCACGCGTGTGACTTCTCCAAGAAGGCTGTCGAGGTGATGCGCTCGCACGAGAGCTATGGATCGGACCAGATGCAGGCCGATGTCTGGGATGTGTCGGGCGACGAGCTGCCGCCCGGTCTTGTCGAGGGCAGCGTCGACGTGGCGCTCATGGTGTTCATCTTTTCGGCGCTTTCGCCGGCCCAGTGGGCCAAAGCTGTCGCAAATGTTCACAGGATTCTCAAGCCCGGTGGTGTTGTCTGCTTCCGTGATTATGGCAGGGGTGACCTTGCCCAAGTCCGCTTCCGGAAGGGCCGATACCTAGAAGAGAACTTCTACATTAGGGGTGATGGTACCCGCGTCTACTTTTTTGAGACGGACGAGTTGGCGTCCATCTGGAAGACAGGGGGGCCTCCACCAGCGGCAGACGCTGCAGACCAGCCAAGTAAGCCGGATCTTTTTGAAATAGAGGCTCTGGGAGCCGACCGAAGACTTTTGGTCAATCGAGCCCGGAAGCTCAAGATGTATAGATGCTGGCTGCAAGGGCGGTTCAGAAAGCTGTGAGGGCAAACCTGGCCGATTTGATAGTTGCAGTTTAACGGGGGTGGTTTGATTTATGCCCTAGAGTTTTGATGATACCCAAACATGAATATTTCACTTCATATTCGACCTTTTAGTCCCTCCTTGGTCATGTCGCCGTCTTCATGTACTTGAACTGTCAATATGCCAGAAGCTCTGTGAGCCTTGCCCGTTCGTCGTTGCTGAACCCAATCCGGTCCAAATAAGACTCAAGCCCGCCATACCGGGACTCGAGGTGGTCAGCCACAGCCGATATCATATCCGGTGCGACGACGGCCCAATCTTCGCTGAGCCCTATCTCGCGGATTTCGACCATGCGCTCGTCCTTCTCCGACACTAGCCCCTCGTCCGAGAGCCTGTAATCGTGCTCGATGGCGGCAAGCGGCACGCCTAGGATCATGAGGACGAGAACGACGACGATGCCGGTCCGGTCCTTTCCCTGCGTGCAGTGGACCAGGACTGGGAGGCCAGCGGGTTCCACAAGGCAGCGCAGCGCCTCAGCGACCTCGGCCCCAGAGTTGTCGAGCGTGTCGATGGCCAGGCCGGATAGGCCACGCGGGTTCATAACCTCGCGGCCGAGGATAGCTACCGCCTCTATGCGGAAGCCCAGGATGAACAGGATGATTACTTTGCTGGTATGTTTTGGAAATTGTCTTTTATTAACCCTTGGGCCCTTGGCAAGCTAAACAGGGCGGTGGACAGAGGCAGGACAGGGGAAAACCTACAACCAGCTTAGCCAGGTCAGCTGGCTCAGCAGGTGGCGCTCAAAGGCGCGGCCGGTAATGCGGACCTCGCGGTACTGGAGCCCGGGGATTTTGAGTGGCTCAGCTAGCGCATCGTTGGATCTCAGAAGCGTCGGACCTGTACCAGCCAGGGCAGCCTGGCGCTTTTTGGCCTGTTTGTCATGTTCCGTTCTGTCCAGGGGGTATAAGAAAATTTGGTGTGAGTAGCCTTGGACAACGCAGAAGGAACACGAAATTCGAATGCAGTAGTTGGCCGTTGCCTACTTGGTCCTGAGATCCATGACTGTACGGATGCCGAGGTCCTCTCGCAGGGTCTTCCTGTCGCGTAGCGAGGCATCATCTGGTCACGTGGGGGTGTGATTATGTGCGTTATCTCCCCATCAGCATATGTGGACTGTGAAAGGCTATTTTTCGGCCTGTGCCGAGGTAACTCGACAAGCCCAAGGCCTTTGATAGACAAGCGGAAAGACGCAAGGTGGAAGAGCAGGTGTGAATATAAGATATTTGTGTATCTTACCTGGGCGTGCGGAGCGGAATAATAGCCCCTCCTTCACAAACCTGATTATATCGGAAATATATTGGTCAACAAAACCGTGGGAGACAGATCAATGGATAGAGTAATAATCAGGGCAGAGCTGCATGCTGTGGGGATAGGGAGAGGTGACAAGGGGTGGATGACGGTACTTCTTGGCGAGAAAGGCATTGATGGTCTCGCCTACGTCGCGAAAGTTGATGATGTTATCAAAGTCAACTGTCGTCGACGTGGTCTCCATGCTTGTTTCTAGAGCCTAGTTTAGAAAGAGTTCTAGACCTGCTTGTTGGTAGCCGGGCCGCGGGCCGAACTTCTATGGCAGGCTTGGTGCAGTCTTGGTACAAGCCTCGAGGATGAAGTGGCGACGTGCTTGCTGTCAACCTTTGAACTGGCGTCAAGACGGACCTCTCTAGATTTTGCTTTGAAGCTGCCTCGAAGGAGTTGGTTGCATGAGCTATAATTTACCGACAGCGATCCAGCTTTGGACCTGTTGGCATAATCGAGTGTTGGAGATGCAGCAACCCGGCATCTGTCAAGCGCTTTCGGACAAAAAAAAAAATTACCAGGTAGCGGGACCCACCGGGGAAGCTCTCCCCACCGACCTGGATTGAAGTAATGGACGGCCTTATGGATGGATTTTCATTTCAACCCGGCGATAATGCTACGTAGAAGGCCTGATTTCTCGGTAGAGAGACTTAGGTTTCTTGTTTTGAGTGTCTATTTCCCCACTCCAAACGCACAATCAATCGAATCAATCAGTCAATTACTCAATCGACATTATGAGAGATCGACCCGTGCTCGGGACATAGCGACGGTATAGCACTGGTTTTAATGCCCGACTTGACACGTTTTTAGCAGTCGTCTTCAAGGTACCACCTTGCATTGGGGTAGATATCGCATCAATGATACCACTCTGAAAACTTAAATTCAGGGAAGCGAGAGCCGCCGGAGACGGTGGGACTTCAGGTGCCGTTTTTTTTTTTTTTTTTAATGCACTGGAATGTCCCGGAAATTTAGTACCAATGGTAAGTGTAGCTGTATCACAGGATGTCATCAAAAGTGACAGGCGAGCTGGTGGTATTTTTAGCAAGTTCTATATTGAATGAAATGCCGTGGCTCTATTTTTGTGCAGATCGAGTAAAGCATATGCGGTGACATGCGCCATCTATCTGCTGTACACTCTGTGTGAATACGCAAAACGACGCACGGAACAACCTTCAGTTGGGTTTCATGGTTTAGAATAGAATAGATTTGATAGTTACGCAGGGGAAAAAAAGAAGTAAAAAACTGGTTCGCATCGTTTTTGTGCGACCTCCGTCATGTAGGAACCATAAACTTGAACGCAGTCGGAGTACCGACGTACTGGTCGCGTGCCGAATTGTGGCTGCAAGCTTAGGAGGTCTTTGTACCTCATCCAAATTTGGATGCCTTCGGCCTTAAAGCTGTCAATATTAGTTAGACTCTCCCCACCATGGCTGATCGTGATACTCTCGAAAAGCAACCAGACTTGCGACACACGAAGAAAAGGGACAGGGTTCTTTGCTGACTGGCTTGACTGGCAGATACGGCAGCAATGCCTTCTCGCATAACCCGTCTTGTCCGTCTTGACTACTGGGATTTGAATTGACGTGATTGTCCCCTGGTCTTTTGCGGTGGAGTGGGACCAAGAAGTGGACCACAGACGGTGACAGTCGGTGCCCGGTAACGAGCAGTGTTACTTTGTAGTAAAGCGGGGTCCCCCCACAGACCACGTACGGCGACTGTCCGGGGGTTTAATGGTTTTATGACGTAGGTGGTTTAGCGGTGTGTGGCCGAGCTTCTGGTAATGCCTTCCCCAACCCTCCTCCTTTGTGCTGAAGGGTCCATTCTTTACAGCACCTCGCACACAGGCGGAATGCACATGCGTATGCGCAACGTAATGTGTAGTGGTATTATCCATTGAACTGATTAAGGCATCTAGCCTCCAACTACTACGTAAGGTAGGGGGCATACGGCAGGGGTTGGCATTTTTGACGATGAAGAAGACGTACTTTAGTTAACCATCTCATGTGATACGATTTTTGATGCTCATCCGTCCAACCGCCCTGGCCCTCCTCTTCTTTTTTCCTCAATTCAAAGAACGGAACTCCATTCGAATGCAAGCCTTCCCTCTCTGACTTTGTTCATTATTTTCTTCTTCTCTTTTCCGCGCTTTCCTTTCTCACTCTTGATCACGATATTGGAATCTTTTAGTGCTCTGCTGCAATCGCACATACATACCTAAGCTAGCATATCGACCGTTACTGATCGCGTCTACACCCGGTCGACCCGGACTGTCTTGGCTGCCTTGATCTGCCTCTTTAGCCTTGTCTACGTCGTTAGCATCAGCTCTCAAGCGTCGGCCCAGACCCCTTATCGTCGGCTGCCAACCGTGCTCCAACCTTCGTCATTCTCTGTTCACAAAAGTCCAATCCATCCAATCCATCCTCAGGGTTGAGCGACGGATCACACATGGCACTAAAGGCAGACCAAACAAAACCGACCCAACTCTCATAACTCTATAACCCTGCATTGCCTATGGGCTGGTCATACTCCTTGTCAACTTCCTGTTGAACATCGGACAAATTTCCCTCTGATCTCTTTTATTTTCGGTTGCCGAGCGCCGCAGATACTTGAGACAAGCCACGCGACTCGACAATATTACCTCCCCAATACGGACATCGGAACCTTGTAGACAGAATAGAAAACTCGTGGCCCTGTCTGTCTTTTCCGCGTCAGACGCAAAAGTCAACATGCAGTCTATGCGGACGGCGACGCAGGTCCCGCCATCACAAGGTGAGCGAACTGTTTACGCTTCGCTGTTGCTGCGAGTTCATTTACTACGGTACAGTTTCGGTTACGCTTCATGCCTTGCTCGCTGCCGTACTGTGCCTGCATCAAACCCACGGTCATGGCCAATTCTGTTACAAGACCACACGAGATCCGTTCTCACTGACCATATTGCGTGCTCACGATAGTTGCTCCTGTTCCCTCTTCCTCGGGACGACTGAAGTACGCCGAACCACGAGATTTACCTTCGTTTCCTTCATCTGGGCTGCGTAAGGATGATGCAGCAGCCAGCGCAGCCGCTTCTTTAGGCTGGGCAAACCAGAAACCGGCCACGCCCGTTACTGGTCAAAATAATCAGAGGAGCACTCCCGCTGCATCTGCCGCAGCCGCACTGCTCGCGAAAGATTCCAAACCTGTTCAACAGTGGTCGCCAGCAAAGAACGATACGGGGTCCCAGGCGGCTATTCTTGCTGCAGCGAGGAAACAGGACGTGTCACCTGTGTCTTCTAACCCATCTGTTAACTGGGGAAATTCGGCTGCCAACCAAGCATTCAAGGCAAAATCTCTGAAGGGCGTGGAACTATCTGAAAGTCGAGATATTTCTCGAAGCGGCTCGCTGCGGGCTGCCAAAGACGCGATGGGACGCCCTCGCGCCGTCTCTAGCCCTGGGCCGAAGTACGCGGCACAGCAATCGACAGACAACAGGACCACCAACGCTTTGACTGCTGCAACGATGGCACATAGGAGGACTACCATGACGGGTGTCGACAGGGAAAACAACCCGGCAGGTTCACCCTCGTTTATGAACATGAACCGGCAAATGTTTACTTCGCACCCACCTGTACAAAGCAGTGTGGATGAGCAGAAACACAATGATGTATTGCACGCTTCAGCCGTCGCGATGGCAAAGCGAATGTACAATAATCAGGTGCATCAGCAGCAACAACGAGACGCCGATGCCGCGGCAAAGTTAGCGCAGAATGGTGGCGAATCCAGCAGCCTAGACGCATCGGCGGCGTCTACGCCACAATTCACCAACCTTCAGGAGGCGGCGTACAAGCTCGCCCAGGAACGTCTGTCTAAACTCCAAGAAGAGCACGACCGGGCACGACGCAACTGTCACGACTATTACGGCGCATCCGCGTCATCGGCTTCGTACAAGCGATTTTTGCCCAAAAACAAGCTTAGGCGGCGGTCTTCCAGCGATGGTGACGCCACCAAAGGCTGGGAATCGTCTACAAGACAAAGGCGAGCAACGATGCTTGCCACAAAGTTACCCCGGCAGCAACAAGACTTAGGGGTAGTTGACGAGGAGAAGCGTCAACGTGATCGTGAGGCGCTGCTTTCCGCGGCCAGGCGTAATGTGCGTGCACAGCTAGAGGGCATAGACCGTAAGGTGATTGCAGAGACAGGTATGGTAAGCCCTTCAATGAAGGGTGAGTGGGAAGCCAAGGCCCAAGCCCTCGCTCGCGCCAAGAGTCACCCCGAGTTCATGGTCGCCACAACGCCTGGCGGTAGTGCGCTGGGTATCGATCGGAATGTCAATGGGACGCGCATGGCACCAGCCGGCAAGGTCGACATCGGGGGCGGCAAGTACATGGACCAGTCCGAGATCGATGAGATTGCCGCGCGGAGGGTACAACCGTTCTTGGATGAGATCAACGAGAAGGCTGAGAAAGAGCGCGAGAGGCTTGCTGCAATCAAGGCAGAGCAAGATGCCAAACGGGAGGCTGAGGAGTTAGAGCGGGCTAGAGAGAGGGAGGTCAAGGAGCTTCATGACAAGATCAAGGGTGAGTATTGCACATGCTTGATGCTCAGAATCGAGATCAATGATACTAATATTTGCGGTATCAAGGTCAACAAAAGGAACAAGAAAAGGCTCGAAAGGAGGAGATCAAGAAGGAGGAGCGAGAGAGGAAACGACTCGAGAAGGAGGCCAAAATGGAGCAGAAGCGCGATTCGAAAGAGAGCCAAGGCCACAATCACTTCCTATCAAAGAAGGCCACACAAAATGACCAGGACGACCCACAAGACCCGACCGATATGACTTCTTTGAGCGCAGGACAAAAAGATAATCCAACATCCACACCCCAACCGGCAGAAGATAAAAACGAGAAGCCGAATAGGGGTCGGTCGCTGCACCTCCGACTTCCTAGCATGCCGCTTTCATCAAAACCCAAGGACAAGGGCAAGGAGCGCGAGCGCGAACCTCATTCGGCCTCGGCGGCCTTGCCTTCCCAATTGCAGTCGCCGGTGGACGAGAGTTCTCCGACGTCGGCCAAGGTCAAAAACTGGCTCAAGTCCCGCTTCCGACCAAGAGCGAGGTCGAGCGTTGAACAGGGCACGTTCGGCTCGTCGGCCAGAAAGGGAGGGTTTATCGGTGGTGCAGCCCTCGCCGCTCAACACCAGCGGGCCGCCAGCGATGGCTCAAGGACAAGCATCAAGGAGGAGAGCCTGAGGGAGGTGGCTCTCGCCGGTCGGGATGGCGGCGGCGACCAGGGGACTCTGGCGCGGACGGCCACTGGCGCCTCTTCGACTATATCAGGTCAGCAGCCGAGGGTCATCGGGGCCAGCAGTGTCGTCAGCCTACCCAGCACATCACAGAGCATGGTGAGCAGCCTGTCAGTCAGCAGCAGCAGCACGCGGACCGGTAATGGGGATAACTTTGTGCTAGCCAAGGACCACTTCAGTCCGACCCCGACAGCAGGAGCCACAGGGTCATCACCGGCGCTGCTGTCGCTGCCACCCAAGCTCAGAGACCCTACGTTGAGAGCCAGCAAATCCGGGAGTCCGGTTCGGGACTCGAGGTTTTTGGAAATGATGGATAACTGATGATGAGCTTTTTTTGTTTTACTGATTTCTGTTTTTGCTACCTTTGGTGGACTTGCATTTATTTTATCACCTTTCTGGATACTTGTTTTCGGCGAGGAGTTGTGAGTGTATGAGCCCTACTGTTACTTGTATTCCTACTTTATGACGCATGGACAGAGGAAGAGATATTAGTCTTTGATGAAGTGGTATTGGAGTTCTTTTTTTCCCCCTACTGTCTGCAAATTCGCGTTTGTCATTTCTATCCGTTGGGATTAATTCGTGTTCTTAGACGAGAGGCGTGCGGAGTTTTTGAAGCCCTAGTCCTCTTTTCTTTTTTATATCTGTTTTTTATAAACATAAACAGACGAAAGACCTATGAAAGACCTCATGTACCTAGCTTATTGTAATCCACTGTGTGTCTAATTCAATCAGCGCTATAAGTAGACCAATGTTCTTATGATCTTTCGATGGACTCCAAAAGTCATGCTCGCCTGTATTAAGCCCTAGGGGCAATCGGGGAAGTCCAGTGAGAAAGATGTACTCAGCATCCTACCTCTATTTACTCTTCTATTGACTCATTTTCAATCTCTTTTTTTTTTTTTTTTTTTTTTTTTTTTTCCGAATCTACCTCTATTGTAGGGGTATGCGCCAAAAGAAGAAACATATCCTGTTTCAGTCCTTTTCAGCGCCGCAAACCCTCAGAAGCAACATAACCCTCAATCCAGCGCCACACCATGCCTCTGAAACAACGCCAGGCAATCCTAGCAGAACTATAATTCATGCCAAATCCATAGGAGCAGGAACGGCAGCAACAGCAGCAGCGGTGGCGGCGGCGTCGACGCCATTAACCTCACCCAGCTTCCCCCACGCAGGCCGGTTGAGTCTCGGCGGAGGGGCTTCTCCGGGCCCGCGGCCTTTGCCGTTGTTGTAGCCCCTGGCGCGGGGCCTCTCGCCGCCGCCGACGGGGAGGTCGGCTTCGTAAGCGGCGGCGAAGCGCTCCGCGTCAGCCTCAAACGTCCCCTTGGCCAGGGAGGCGCGGGCGGCGGCGAACAGGGACGCGACGACGTGGTGGTTGTGCATCTGCAGCAGGGTCCAGGCGAGCATCTCGCGGGCGGAGAGGAGATGGTGCACGTAGGCGCGGTGGTGGGTGGCGCAGGCCGGGCAGGTGCAGCCGTCGGAGAGCGGGGAGAGGGAGGTGTTGTGCGTCGGGGAGGATAGGTCGACGCCTAGCGGGAGGAGGGTGGATGGGTTTTGCTCGGTAGATGATGGGGGGAAGGTGAAGGTGAAGGCGACACCGGCTTCGGAGAAGGTGTTGATAAATGGGAGGAGGATAACATCTGCGCCTAGGGAGATCTGCCGCAGGATCTGGTGCGGTGTGCTGGGCAGATCCAGGGATAGCCGGGGGAGTAGGTTGAGGTTATCGTAGCCGGGCAGTTCCGGGAGGATGTCGACGTCGTAGACGGCCAAGCCCTTGATGAAGTCAGCCATGTCCTCGTTCAGACAGCGTAGATACTCCCATTGGATAGGATGCGGAATCGGGAGGGTCGGGGCGAAGATGGCGGTTTTGGTCGACTTGGCACCACCTTCCAGCTGTTTCCGGAGTCTGATCATCCAGTCCTCGGTCCGGTCGGCCATGCGCACCGCCCGCTTGGAGCTGGGAGTGCCAGCAGTAAAGGTGAGATCCGCCATGGGCACGACGACGTCGGGCTTCAGGTTGATAATGGCATCAGCGTACTGAGCCGTGGTGAGGGTCTGCACCCCCGTCGAGGTGAAGACAGACACTGAGTCAGCCATGTTCCCCAGACTGCAGGCGGCAGGGGGCATGCGGCGGGCGCCGAGCACGGTAGGGATGGGCTCGGGCAGGGCGGTGAAGGCGTGCAGGGGAGGCCGCGCCGTCTTCATCTTGCCTGCCGTCTGCAGCAGTGGCGCGATGCGGGTCGGGTCCTTTTGGTTTCGTTCTATGAAATCCTCAAAGGCCATGTAGGCGCCGCGAACCATGTCATGATGGCGACAGAGGTTGTCCGGGGTCAGGTGGGGCACGACACCGCGAGAGGTCCCGGAAAAGAAGTTTGGGGTGTCGATAGGGTTGCGGCCAGGGAGTGAGAGGCGGCCGAGGCGAGCGCCGGCGCCGGGTGTGGAGGCCCGGAGTAGTGTGAATAGCTCCATGGCGGGGTCGGGATCCGGGATTTTTCCTGTCTCGGAATGTTCCATCGCGAGCGGTGCTCCGGGGTGACTGAATGCGTGACGCAGATGCAGATTTCCAAAAGCTAGTGAATGGTGATGTAGCTTTCTGGTTTCAGAAGCTACATGTGACCTAGGTAGCCTGCCACACTAGATCTTTGGTTTTGATCCTCAGGACAGCATGATGCTGTGTGGTTTGTTACTGGTTTGTTTGGTGCTATGCGATTTTAGTCACATAAAAAAAAAAAAGTAAACCAAGTCACTTAATCGGGAGACACGTGAGAAACATGTGGGCGGCTTGAGCGGGTGATTCCAGGCCAATCGCTACCAATACTTAGGTCCCTTTTAGCTGTGGGTGTTCTTACAAGACAGGGACCCACCCAGTAAAAATGCAGATCGGAACCGAATTTTCCTCAAATCTACCGCCCTGTAATTGCGCCTTATTCCTAACCCAGTAACAGTTTGCAACCGATATACTCATGTTTTATCTAAACTGCCGGGTTGGTCCGCGTTGGCTTTTTTGCCTTTCTTTGCACCAAGCCGGTAGGACTTTTTTTTTTTTTTTTTTAAGAATATAGGAGTCAGAGGTCAGTTTTATTCGTTGCAGTGGTTTCAAATATGTCCTGTCAAAATTAATAGATTTGTACGGCCATCAAGTACTTGGTGCGGCTAGTCACTATGCATATGCAATTGACTTCTTTCTGTATGTGGGAGAAAGTTATCTGCTCGCTAAAAGGCGTCCCCAGGGATACTGCCCGCTATTAAGTAACCTTGACGCCAATAAAGCCCCTAAACGAGTCAGGAATGATTGACGTGCGCCAACCCGGCGAAACGCCCCTGACGAAAGGTTCGGGTCATGGATCTCGTCGGAGGATTGAAGCTCTGAATGGACCTTTGTTTCTTGGCAATACCACAGCGTCGGAGCATCTTGTGTCGCAGAGGTGGAGGGGGTGTTGCGTGTGCCTTTCTCTTTTTGGAGAACAGCACAGGCATTTATTGTGCTTGTACTGTAGAATAGAATGAGCATTGCGCGGCCCTTGCAGATTATCTCACCCGCTTATCTTGCTTCTCTTGTCATCCATCACCTTTGTTTCCCCCGCCAGTATCGGACTTCCATGGC
Organism: Pyricularia pennisetigena; assembly: GCF_004337985.1. Classification (NCBI taxonomy): domain Eukaryota; kingdom Fungi; phylum Ascomycota; class Sordariomycetes; order Magnaporthales; family Pyriculariaceae; genus Pyricularia; species Pyricularia pennisetigena. The sequence continues at coordinate 1,809,725 of NC_043742.1, forward strand.
CGGGGTTTGACATGTTGTTTTAATCATCCATCATCCATCCAAACTTTGGGCCTTTGCACGTTTCTGGGCAATCATCCGCCATTCCCTCCATCAGTTTCCACTGCTATGGGGTTCCCCGCCTACTAGCCAAGAGCTGCTTATCACTCTCGTATTCCATTCCATCCTCCCGTCTCTGATGCGGAAACTCCCTCTTGTCTCGTAGTTTTGCGCTATTCATTGATCAAGTCACAGTCTTCCCATCTCTCTCTTTTTTTAAAGCATACCATGCATGCATGCAACTGATTGTGTTGCTTTCGTTACCGTCCTCCTCCCTGGAGGAGTTTGATTCGGCCCGGCTCCAGAAATTCCCAACGGTTCCTTCCTCCGAATACCTACCTCCTACCTATGTAGATAGCGCCTGCCAGACCAGGTCCAGCTAGCCCATCATGACATCAAGTCGTCCCTCAACCCCTCCAAAGACGGCCTCCGAGATCGTCCACGAATCCAGCAGACGCCACCCGCCAGCCAGTGGTAGCACATCCACCACATCTATTAGCGCTTCCTCCCGTCACCCCGACATCGCTAGCGGCACCGACGATGACATACTTCCTGGGAATCGAGAATCGACCCTGCCCACCCCGGTACCAGGAACACGGCGGCGGTTGAATCGGTGGAGCTGGAATTGGGTGCCAGCACCCGTACGTCGCACAGGCAATGCCGTTGCGACCTGGGTGCGCGGACCGCCGAACCCAACGCGCTACACCATCAAACCGCTGTTCCCCAAGGTGCAACACGCCCCAGTCTGGCTGCTCAACAAAGTCGCACCCCGTCGCTGGCACAAGGCCGTGCTTGCCGTGGTATACATCGCCCTGTGGGTCACAGCTTTTGCACTCGTCGTGCAGCATGCCAACCAGGCTACTGCCATCGAGGACTTCGGCGTGCCGACAACCCTGGGGTGTGGCTCGTCGTATTGGGTCTATGGCAACGGCTGCGATTTGGATGGTAACTACTGCCGTCCCTTTGCGAACCAAACATTGGCGTTCAAGTGCCCTGCAAACTGCGCGAGCTACAGAGTTCAGAATCCAAGGGCTGTTGGTGACCAGGAGATCATCTACCGGTCCATGGTTATTGGAGGGCCCGGGAGTGGGAAGGATCCAAACCTGGGGCCCATCTACCGTGCCGATTCCTATATCTGCGCTGCCGCGATGCATTCCGGTATTGTCTCTAATACTAAGGGTGGCTGTGGAGTTTTGAACCTTATAGGCGAGCAGAGGAACTTCGTCTCTTCCAACCGTAATGGCATCGACAGCATTGAGTTCAAGTCCTCATTCCCCAGGTCCTACACTTTTCTCAGTGGCGTCGCCTGCGACTCGGAAGATCTTAGATGGCCACTGTTGGGAATGTCGGTAGCATTCACGGCCGTTTTCTCCCTTTTCACGACCTCGGCACCTTTATTCTTTTTCCCTGTATTCACCGGAATCTTTTGGCACGTCGGCATGGTCTCTGACCCTCCTGCCAACGCTGGCACTGCGGACCTCGCTTCCAAGATCATCGGCAGGTATCTCCCTGCCATATTCGTAGCATGGGTCATGTATGACCGCATGGGCATCCGCCGCACCCTCGCCGGCCTCACGGCTCAAGTCGAAAAGACGATCCTTTGGCTCGGCGCCTGCTGGCTTGGCGCGCTCGAGAACTATTCCTTCTCTGAGTGGATTCCCATCAACCGCCTTACCGGTCGCGACCTGGAGCAGCAACCTGGGGCCAAGGCCGCTCTAGCCTTCATTGTTATCCTGCTTGTTGTCATCGCCGCGTCTCAAGTCTGGTTCTTCCGTCAGGAGGGTCGCCTTGGGCGCATGCTGCGCATCTACGGCCTCCTGGTCGGTGCCATCCTTGTCTGCCTTTGCATCACCCCGCTCCAGCTCCGCATCCATCACTACATCCTTGCTCTGCTGCTTCTGCCTGGGACTAGCATGCAGACGCGGCCCTCGCTCATCTACCAGGGACTCCTCGTCGGGCTTTTCATCAACGGCACCGCCCGCTGGGGATTCGACGCCGTCCTCCAGACCGCCGCCTCGCTGCTAGGCGACGGCCAGTTCTTCTCCGACCTGCCGACTATCCTAGCTCCGACCATCTCGCTGGCATCAGCGTCCTCGACGAATCTGAGTAGCATAACGTTCTCTTGGTCCGTCGCCGAAGCTGTCGACCTGGGCTATGATGGTATCAGCGTGCTCGTCAACGATGTTGAGCGCTACCGTGGCTTCTTCGAGGACGAAGTCTCTTCTGACCCAAACATTGGTGGTCCGAATGCCGGCCGCCGTTTTGAATGGCGCCGCAACGCCACCACGCAACCTAACGACGAGTACTTTCGCTTCGCCTACATCTTCGGCACCGATTCGATGGATTATACCAAGGCTGGCACTTGGACTGCCGCCGGCGAGTGGGTAGGCATGGCCCCGGGGCCGTCCAAGATGAGACGGCGAAGCTTAACAATGCGCTCTCCCAAGAGGGATCAAGGGGCGCGGCAGACTAGGAGAACGAAGGTGTTTGATGATGAATTATAAAGTGTATAGATATATAAGGTATAAATGGCTTCTCTCTTCCAAGCTCCCAACCAGAATTGGAAGAAATTTTCGCTGCATGATATAACGCTATGCAGGGTTGCGTTGAGTTGGGCGCTCCGAACTCGGAGACAGTGTCTTGTTCTTACTCATTGGTTTTGGTTTCTGATTTTTGGTAAGATTCACTTTCACTCTTGTGTACAAAAAAAAAAAAAATGTACCGTTATTGTCAAGGATTCAACCAAGATGCATCTCCTAATCTAGACTTGGGCCCTTGTACTAAAACTTCCGACTGATAGCCAACAGAGAGGAATAAGCGTACACCAAAAGTTCCATGATGGATTTGACGGACAGTGACTGTAAATAAACCGAATAAACACGACAGCCGACTTCTCAATGAATATTAGTTGCTCAGTGTCTAACCAAACTCCTTCCTAATGATAGCAGGTGGGTGGATATGAGGTGATCCGACTCGGGGTAGAGAACTTGACTCCGTCCAATTTTGAAAACGTAAACGATGTGGTTATATTGTAGAATGTATCCAGGTATCAAAAGGAAAAAAANNAAAAAGAGATTGAGCAGAGAAAACTACGCTCAGCAGCACAGGAGTATTCAAAAGAAAAAAGAAGAAAAAAATAAGCAAAAGAATCCGTCAACAAACCCAATTATCAACACGCATAGCAGACAACGTTAACGCTACATCAAACACATTAAGACTTAGACTTGTCAAAGATGAGATATCGAGGTGTCCCGAGAAGCAGACACATATTTCGGGACCATGCGGTCGGCTTTAAGGGCTCTTCTTCCTACAATAGTGGGGATTCGAGGTCAGTACATAAACCAATGATCAACAGGGCGATATTAGCTCGGAAATTGAGAACCTACTTCTTTTTTACGGGTTTCGGTGGCGCGAAAAAACCACCCAGAAGGCCTCCTGGGGGCTTCGACTTGGACGAAGACTTCTTCTTTGGCTCCCTTGTCTCCACAACCGTTGGCCCCGGCCTTGGAGGCGCGCCTCCAGGCCTGGGGCCCCCGGGCATCATTGGTGGTGGCGGCACCCCCGAGGGCCTGACTCCCGGTCTGAAGGCGCCGGGTGGTGGCACGCCGCCTGGTACGCCCGGAGGCCTGCCGGCCATCGGATGGCCCGGCGGTGGCTGTGGGCGACGGTCCATTGGCCACATGTGCATGGTGATGGCCGAGTCTGGCTGGATAACCTTCTCCCAGACTGTTGGGAGGATGATCTCGCCGTCTGGGCCGATGAGGTCGTAGTGGCCTTGCTGAACATGCGGGCCGATGACCTCAACATGAAGGAAGGCTTGCTTAATAAGCTCTTCCATTCCCTATAAGCAAACATCAGGAAGCGTTAGTATTGCGACGAACAAAAGTATATGCAGTAATTCGGTAGTCAGGTTTTAGTATCACTTACCTGCCATGTTTGGCATAGATGGAACGGGAAACTGAACTTGCGCCCGACAGCATCCTTGAACTTGATCGGGGGCTTCTCCTTTTGCTTCTCCTCGGCCTCGGCCTTGAGCTTGCCCTCTTCTTGGTATTTCTTCTTGAGCGCGTCCTCTATCTTTTGCTTCTCCTCAGCATCCTTTGCCGCCTTTTCGGCGGCCTCCTTCTCAGCCTCGAGCTTCTTCCTCGCCTCGATCTCGGCCTGGAGTTTGGCCTCCTCCTCGAGCTTCTTGCGCCATTCGGCCTCGGCGGCCGCCTTCTTCTCCGCCTCTGCCTTGTCCTCTGCAGCCTTTTTGATCTCGGCCTCGAGCTTCGCTTTGGCGGCCGCCTCGGCAGCTTCGAGCTTGGCCTTGAACATCGCCTCGGCCTCAGCGGCCTTCCTTTCATCTTCTGCCTTCTTCTCGGCAGCCGCTCTTAGGTCCGCTTCTATTTTGGCGCGCGCTTCCAGTTCGGCAGCTTCGATCTTGGCCTTGAGGGCAGCCGCGGCCTCGGCAGCCTTTCTGTCCTCCTCTGCTTTCCTCTCAGCCGCTGCTCTCAGGTCCGCTTCTATCTTTGCTCTCGCCTCCAGTTCGGCTTGTTTGAGCGCTCTTGCGTGAGCTTCTCTCCTCTCCTCGTCCTCCTTCCTTTCCCGCTCGATCTTTTCCCGGGCCTCCCGCTCGATCCGCTTCATATTCTCCTCATGCTCCCGCCTCCGTTCTTCTTCACGTTTCCTCTCCGCCTCTAGCTTTTCAAAGGCGGCCTTTTCAGCCTCCTGCCTCGCCTTCTCGATCGCGATCCGGGACTTTTCTTGTTGTTCAAGCAGCTCCTGCATGCGCCTTTGGATCTCGAGCTCAGTCTTTTTGGCCTCATCAGCCGCCGATTTCTCCTTGTCCTTGGTGGCCTCGAGCTCCTTGATTTTGTTCTTCAGTTTTTCCATTTCTGGGTCAGGCGCAGGAGTCTGCGGCTTTTTCGGCGCGGCCACCTCGGTCGGAGGCGGTGGGTGCGCCCCGTACGGATACATGGCCCCGGGCGGAGGATACGCGGCGTGGCCGCCGTAGGCACCTTGGTAGGAGAATGGGACTAAATCCTGGTACGGGCTGCCGGCACCGTAACCCTGTGGGGCGAATGGATTTGATCCGGGGAAGCCGCTGTTGTAGTTGTAGTGCGTCATAGGTCCGGCGGCGTACCCTTGTTGGTACCCTCCTCCCCCACCGACCCCGGCGTGACTTTGAGGGTAGCCAGACCCTCCGGAGGGGCGCCCATAGTAACCGGGGTTTTGAGGGGGAGCCCGGTAACCACCGCCGTACCCTGCTCCGTAGTCCCCCCTGTCGGCACCCCATGCATCCTCGGACTCTTCGCTGTGTGACCGCATCACTGGTGGTGGTACTGAAGGAACCCTCGCGGGCCTCTCTAGGCGCCCCTGTTGACGGATCTGCAGACGAGGACCGCCTCCACCGTGGTGGTAGTAGTCGCCGGCACTGATCTGTGAGGCTGACTCGGATGGATCCAGGTCGCTACCGGTATCTGAGTAGCCCTCGAAGCCCTCGGATGGTCTGTCGTCTGAGCCCGAATTTGAATAATAATACCGCGGTTGCTGAGCGTAAGAGTTGTGATATGGAGGGTGATGAGATCTTCTTGTTTTGCGTGAGGGTGGCTTGATCAGCATGTTGAGCAGAGTAGGAAGTTTGAGAGACGGTACAATCCACCTCTTCAAAGAGCTCTAGTAACCAGAAAAGAAATTGACTCACGACATTGATGTTTACAAAAATGGGTGTTGTGTATCGACCCTCCGCTCGCGACAATCTTGGCTGAGAAAGTCGGAGTAGGGGCCCGTTCCTCCTATACTTCCGACACTTGAAGCCCTGAAGAACACCAGCCCGATATATTGTCGGGTTTCCCGTTGTCGTCAAATTCCTGTTATTTTTGCCCCTTTTTCTGTTATCGAAGAAGCTGCGCACAGGCAATCAAGTTCAAGGATAAATAATCGAAGCTGAATTCACACAAATCGAAACGAGCTCGGAGGCGTTATTTACTAAGAAGAGACGTTGATTGCCAAAATGGCGGTCGGTGCGCTAAGTTTTGTGTGATTTCTGTCGGTAACCTGTTGCGACGTTGGGAAGTGCGTGACTGCAACTGAAAGCGACAAGGTCGTTCCGGCGGTTTTTTTTTTCTCTTTTTTTTTTCTGGTCGTCGTTTGGTTGCCCCTCGTGGCAGGGGGAGACGGGGAGCGGGGAGGCTTGGTGTTGATATTTATTGACGGGCAAAACTAAATGCCTGCCTCCCCGGCTAGTTTGGGTAGATGGGAGTGGGGCGGGTTTGTTTGGATTTTGATGCTCTTCTCTTCTAGACCTGAACTCTACAAGGGACGGGGGTCTTGGCAAGTAGCAGGGGGGAAATACGACCAGAACGAAGAAAACAAATTAGGGGAGTTGAACAAATAGTCCTGGTTCTGTTGTTCGGGTCAGGCGCAAAGAAAGGGGAGGACGGATTTGGGAGCTAGAACAGAAAAAAAAAAAAAAAAAAAAAGCGGAAAGAGGGGGGGACCGTGGCGATCGATGTGACAGAACGGGGTTGCCCGGGTCACAGCGGTACCAACGAGAAGCCGTGCAGTCGGGTTGCGTTGCGTTGCGGTGAGGAGCTGGGGTGTGGGAAGGTGGAGAGGAAAGACGAGAGTTGAGAATGAACGACGAGGGAGGACGAGGGCAAGGATTTGAGCCAAGGATGTGTAGCCTTCCCGTGGCCCAGACGGACAAGTCGCAAGCTTCCCTGTCTAGCTTTGACTTTATCGCCTATGATAGTATGTACAGATAGATCGTGAGGACATATGCCAAGCATTCGGTAGACCCTTTACGAACAGGAGCATATAGAAAAAGAAATCTCGATATCAAAATAATGGATCCTCAACGCAGTACGGACATACAAGCGAGGACACAGCCAGCATAGGAAAAAGAAACGGAGATATAATGCGACATACCCTTCAGCCGGTCCTGCATGCAGGCGTTGGTTGTCTGTTTCCTTTTGTCTTTTTTTCTCAGGCTTCATCAGGTACGAAGTACCTCTCTTAACCTAATATAGGCGGGGCGGTGTGCGAGCTAGCCCACCGGCGGCAACGAACCCGCCAAAGCCTGGGCGTCCACGTCTCCCAGCTGTCTTGTGTCGCTGAGTTGCACAAACGACATCATGCTTTGCTCTAGCCTGTCAGACCTGTGATTGTGGAACCGGATTTTTTCTCCCTTCTCTACATCATTTATCATTATTTTCTTTTTCCTTCTCTTCCTACTGTCTCGAGCACAAGAGCACAAGTCGCTCGGGCGTGTCATGTAACACTGCATTCTCAGAAAGGGGGAGCGGCATCTGGCTATGAACAAAATAGAGCGGGCGGGAGGTTGCATGAGCGGGCACTCATCATGTACGTACAGGTGTGCGGTGCATACCAAAGTGGATAAAGTCCCGTTATAAAACCACGACATATTTCTAGGCATACGGAGTATCCGGGAGAAATACATTTTGTGAAGAACTTGCATTTCTTCTGCAATAAACAATAAATTGTGTGCCCTTGGCTGGTTGCTTCTTCAGAATCGTCAGCAGGACCTAGTTCCTTTTTCTGTTGTCACTGCGAAATAATATTTTGGAGCACGGTTGTTTGTTCGCAAAACGGTCAATGGCTAGTAAAGGTCAGGTGCGCCAAATCAAGGGGAGGCTCTGCGCCTTTTCCCACCTGTCAGCCCATGTTCCTCCGATGTTTCTACTCTAGATATGTATAGGGCCTAGCTCACGACACAGGGACAACCTGGAAATGGACAAACACAACAATCAACCAAAACACAGCCAATTGGCGTGGAACAATTACCAGGGAAATCCCTTAAAAAAACAAGGTGGAAGCTATCGGAACCCAATAGCAAAAATTTCCTGCATTCTCACTCCCTCTGAAAGCAGCATCATCCTGCATTTTGCAACCGTCGTATCCCTTCTCGTCGCAACCCAATCGGAGCCCAGAGTGTCAGCATTTGTGCCCAAGGAGGGGCGAACGGCAATGGCCTGGCTGCACCGCCTGCGTCTGGCCCTGCATCATCGCCATAGTTTCCTGTACACCAAACGGCCCTGGCGATCGAAGCTGCACCCAGTTTAGGTACCTATCAAAACCACGTACCTAAGGTAAGGCACATGAGCCCATTGACAAGGTGGCAGAAAGCAGTGTGCCGCGGCCAAACGCAGAGCCGCTTGTTGCTGTTTATGACTCCACCGCTTACAGGTAGGTACCCTGCCAAAAACGTTGCGCAGTGTCTGGATTATGTTGGCATTTCTGCCTTCGAACCAGTTAGTTGTGAAGCCGTCCAGTGGAGCCACGTGCGTGCGTGCCCAAAAGGTCCACATAATCACATACGCAATAGGCTTTTACAAGTCAACAAAAGGCACGTACTAATCTCCCAAGTGAGACTGCATAGCCTCTCTCTCTGTAGCATGAGTCAAAGTCTCAGTGGGCACACTATTGCATAATCCGTATCAAAAATGGTGCTTCACTGCATTTCTGACCTCAAGCCTCAACCAATCCTTGATATCCTTCGAATGTGTCTACACCTCAACAGGATGAGCAGGGCCTGGAAATACTATGCAAGATACATACTATTTTGGAGCCAAGGAGCTGTCCTGATTCAGCAGCTCCCTTGCCGCCACAATCTCGCTCTCCTCGTAGCCCCTCCAATTGTGTTCCCCTGCAGACCACCGCCGCACTATTTCTCCCAGCTTTCGGGTGGCTAGCTCGTCCAGCTTTTGCAATGTGGTACTGTCCGGCAGTGCCAAATCGTCCGCGTCATCTCCTTTCCGCGTCTGCGCGTAGGGTTTATCCTTGAGGAGACGCGATGTCACCTGGAATCACGCGCAAATGGGTCTGGTTAGCTTCGCTTGGTGACAGAGTGTGAAGAGGGGGATGGTGGTTGAAAAGTCTCACAAGCTTAAGGCCATAATATCCCCGCAAGTAATCGTCACAAAGCTCAACACTGCGGCAGAACCTCTTGATTGCCTCTGCCAACTGTTTTGCAGCTGCTGCATCATTGGACTGTGTCGCCGTCGCTGCCATATACAGGACCTCGCCTGATCTAGCATGGATCTGGATATCGTGATAACGTCGGTCAGCTTTGTAACCCGAACGGCCCGCAGACGTCTGCGAAGAAGACGGTACTGACATTCCATGCGTTTGGCTGAAGCACCAAAACCTCCTCCAGCGCATATATGGCCTGTGAATACATTCCTTGCGCCAAGTAAACATCTGCCAGCTCAGCCCACGCCTCGGCGTCCGTCGGCGACATGTCAACAAGTGCCAGAAGGCCAGATACAGCATCCGGCGTCCTGTCTAGTGATCTGAGCAACGCTATCCTCCGTTTTGCGATGGGCTGCATGGTGATTTCCACGAAAATCTCTATCAGCACAAGTTCTACCCCATGAAGATGCGCATGTGCGATGGAATGTTGCCTGTTTGCCAACTCACAATGTTGTTTTCCTCCTCGGCCAGTATACTGTCATATTCCTTCAGAATCACTTCCAGCTCTGTATTGTTCTTTGCAGTCGCCTCCTTGACCAGCCCCTTGAAGGCCATCATGCGCTCATTCTTGTCCCCGAACCTCTTTATCAACCTCTCCAGACACTTATGCGCCGACAGGTCGTCCCCCGTACGCAAACATGCTAGCAGTAGGTTCTCGTAGGTAATCCACAGCTCAGCGGTTTCGGGGGCGGAAAAAAGTGAAAGCAGCGGCGTCGACGATATACTTTCAGGCAAGTTATTGAGGATGCTGGGTGCAAGAGTAGCTTGTTGCCGCGCCGCTTCTGGTGATAGGTGGCTTGGTGGATGGAGTAGTGAGGGCGGCATCTCGAGTTGGTCGTTCGGCTTTTGCAAGCTCGAATTAAGTGGAAATGAGTTGGGCGCAGTGCAAGTGCCGATCTATCGGGATGAATGCGATATTGAGGAATTGTACGGCGGTGAGATTAGTTTAGATGGAGATGTGTCGTGATATTGAAGAGCCTATCATACATATATATCTGTAGGAAGGCTAGACCCAAATGACTGGAGATTCGCAGCAAGAACACCATTAAGCACAGTGTTAATGAGCTCATTGTGGGGGATTGTACAGTGCGTACTACCAGCATCCTACGTGGGGTAGGTTTTGGACGCCTTGATCAAGAACCGCTCAACAACTGGAGACACACATGCCATCGTATCTTCAAACCACCTGCAGTTGCCTGATCATCAATCTTCCCAAAACCTAAACGATGCATTTTCTCACCAGACGATACGACTAGAGTGTTCAAAGCTCATCAACATCATGAACGCGAACCGTGGACGGAGCGAGCATTTGAACCTTTGGACCGATCCGAACCCCTCCTGACTGCCTCGACGGCCATCCTTCCCGATTGTTCACCAGTTTCAGGAGCTGGGATTCTGTCACCATGTAGGATCTTATAGCTATTGCCAATGAGACTCCAGGACACTAATGGCGTATTAGGTTTGAAAAATCACTTCTCGACCTCATCCGAGGCGTACGGAACCATCGGGGCAACGAGCGCGAATACATACAAAACTGCTTGAAAGAATGCCGTGCCGAAGTAAAAAGTCAGGACATGGACCTCAAGGCTACGGCCCTGCTGAAGCTTGTGTACCTCGAAATGATGGGCCATGACATGTCCTGGGCATCCTTCCATGTCCTTGAGGTCATGTCCTCCCCCAAAATTCACCAGAAGCGGCTCGGCTACCTTGGCGCTGTACAGACCTTCCGTCCTGACACTGAAGTCCTCATGCTCGCGACCAACTTGCTCAAAAAGGACCTCATGGCCACCGCCCCGAATACGATCGCTCTTCCGATTATCACCTTGCCACACATAATCACACCCTCACTCGCTCTGTCCGTCCTGGCGGACCTGCTGCCACGCCTGAGCCACTCCCACGCCTCGATTAGGAAGAAGACTATTGTGACGTTGTATCGGCTTGCGTTGGTATATCCAGAGACTCTGAGAGCGGCCTGGCCAAAGATTAAAGACCGCTTGATGGATAAGGATGAAGACCCAAGCGTGACTGCTGCCATTGTTAATGTGGTGTGTGAGCTGGGGTGGAGGCGACCACACGACTTCTTACCACTGGCCCCTAGGCTATTTGAGCTACTTGTAGAGGGTGGCAACAACTGGATGGCCATCAAACTCATTAAACTCTTTGCAACGCTTACACCCTTGGAGCCTCGACTGATACGAAAACTGTTACCCCCCTTGACTGACATCATCAGGACAACCCCAGCTATGTCTTTGCTATACGAGTGCATCAATGGCATTATCCAAGGTGGTATCTTGGGAAGCCCGGATGACATTAGTGGGACAGAAGAGATTGCCACGCTTATTGTGTCCAAGTTGCGCGGAATGATAATGATAGACGGAGATCCTAATCGTGAGTTACTATCAGTCTGGGTTGGATTTTTCATGGACTCCTGCTCTTCAAATGTACTGACATCTTTTGCAAAACCTACGCAGTGAAATACGTTGCTCTTCTTGCCTTTAACAAGATCGTGACGACCCATCCTTTCCTTGTTGCCGAGCAGGAGGATGTCATCCTCGAATGTATAGATAGCCCGGATATCACCATCCGCATCAAAGCTTTGGATCTGGTTCAGGGAATGGTCAGCGCAGACAACCTCGAGTCAATTGTCAGTCGATTGATGCGACAGCTCAAGGTCGCTTTTGAAGGAGACAGACAGCCGAAACAGACCCAGACAGACTCTGCCGACTTGGAAGATGATGGGTTATCAAATATCAACACCAAATCCAGGGCTCCTGATTCATCACCACCTCTCCCAGAAGATTACAGGATAGACGTCATCGGCAGGATCATTCACGTGTGCTCGCTAGACAACTACAACAACCTCCTTGACTTCGACTGGTACATCGACATTCTCACCCAGCTTGTACGCATGGCTCCTGTCGTACGAAGAAAGGAAGACGAGGACGACAGCTTTGTTGCTACAGCAAGAACGCGCGCAACCGACATCACCGAGAGAATAGGCGATGAGCTACGAAGTATAGCTGTCAAGGTCCAGGCCATCAGGGGCTCTGCAGTGCGCGCGGCCGAGTCTATTATCTCTGGTCTTGGGTCCGAATCGGCAACCACAACCAAGGTGGTGGGTCCGGTGTCTTGGATTCTTGGAGAGTACGCCTCCTTCTTGGCACGTCCAGAGGATACCATGAATGCGATTTTGCACGCCCTAGCAAAGACGCAGTATCCCGAGGTGGCGGCCGTTTCCATGCATGCAATCATGAAGATATTTGCGCTTGTTGTTGGTGATGAGCGATCACAATGGACAGCTGAGCGTAAAGCCAAGATATCTCTATTGATGACGCGACTGCTACATACCTTGGAGCCTTTCCCATCACATCCAAATCTCGAGGTACAGGAACGGGCTGTGCAGTTCACAGAACTCCTCAAGCTCACCGCAGAGGCTGTTTCTGGACAAGATGCATCTACGGATGAAGTTTACCAGGATCCGCCTCTGCTACTTACACAAGCCTTACCTTCCCTATTCACTGGATGGGAGTTAAACTCTGTTGCATTGGGCGCGCAAAAGAACGTGCCCCTCCCCGAGGGCCTGGACCTTGACCAGCCCATCAACCCTAACCTGGAGAGATTGCTGGCGGAGGCGCACATTCTAAACTTGCCTGCAGATGAAGACGACGAGTTTGAGATATACTACCACCAGAAGCCTGCCCCGACAAGCGTATCTTCATCTGAGCCGGCTATTAAGAGACTCGCGGACGCGCCTGATGAGGTGTCTGGCTCTTACCAGAACGCCGGGGAAGAGAGCTATCTTGATGCTGACATCTTGGCTCGGAGAAAGGCAGAGCGCATGGACAAGAACAAAGACGATCCTTTCTATATACATAATACCTCATCCGGAGTGTCGAGAACATCAACGCCGATACACAATATCTTGAAAAGAGAAAACGGCTCGGATCTGGATATAGACTCCATTCCTATTATGGCGTTGGATTTGTCAAAGGTGGACGACGCAGCACCACAGAAACCGCCCGCCCCATCGCCAAGACCTAAGTCGAGGCAGCGTGTTGTCGTTGCGGCAGATGAAACCCTTGCAGGGAGCGGGAGGTCGACTCCGGGGAACTACGACTCGGAGAACACAAATTCAGATGGCGGAAGAAGGACCGCCGCAGGCAAAAGCAAGCAGCAGAAGAGGCCAAAGAACTCACTGCTGCAAGTTGACTCGAGCCATATTGGTGCGCTGAGTCTGCACGGCCGCGCCGATGAAGAGGCGGTCAGTAGTGTCGACCCAGAGCTTCAGAAGCGCGAGGAGGCGGAGATGGCAGCGGCCATGAAGGAGGTGGAGCGCTTGCGGCTCGAGATGCAGCGCGCCAACGAAAGGATCCAAGTCGCGCAGGGGGTGCCGGCCGAGGGCGTAGCCGTCGTCCAGAAGAAGAAGAAAAAGAAGAAGGCCGTTCCGGATGGCGAGGGCGGCGATGATGCCTCTTCTGTAGCGAAGCCGAAGAAGAAAAAGAAGAAGCCCCCGGTCGCGCTAGGTGGCGAGGTGGATGCTGGTGCTGCTGCGGCTGAGGGGGAGGTGGTTACAAAACCCAAGAAGAAGAAGAAAAAGCCAGCTGCAGAGGGAGAAGGGCCTATTCGTGACTCGTGATTAATTTAATTGCAGGTCCATGGAAGTAAATCTTAGGGGAGGCCTTAGTGCTTCTGCACGACCACAATTTTCTTCAACGGATAGTGATATATGAAAACAAACTTAGCTGTGGAAAGCCTGGAGATAAATCAAGGGACTTAATTATGCAGAAATAACAACAATTTTGATGCGATGATTGATCTAAGTAGACGCCTCGTCAATTTTGTTGTTTGTAGGTACAGATTCGGTCTTTTGTGGCAATTGCCATGTATGCCTTTGGTCTCGACCCCAATCAACCCAGGTGGTCCAATATCAAAGACGCCTTCATAAACTCTTTTGGCGCCAAACCAGGTGCAGTCAAGCACGTAGATGGACATACCGCCTAATGGACACACCGAAGAAACCCACGGGATGCATCAAATTCAAGTCTGACGTTTGTGGTTTGAGCAAACATTGAATTCTTCATACTACGTCTAGGAGTATGGCAAAATATCGCTCCAAGGTAGCCTCTAGTCATGATTACATCAGTCCTGGATAAATTATACATTTTGGTTTTATCAATAATCTAGAACCCCAATCACTGTGAACGCCTATGAACTCCAAGCCCGAGGCAAAGCCAAACAAAACAGCCGCTTGCTTGTGCCCAAATGAATTAATGATGAAGAATGAGCAAGGTAAGGTCCTTGGCAGGAATTGCATTGTAGGGACAATCACATCGGCATCATCGCATACCAGACCCGGGCCGCCTCACCAACAGAACCACATCCCTCCCTGCCATGTATCGTCTGGCAAGCGGCTGTGGCTGCTGGTCATCCTCATCCTTCTTGACCAATACCCGATCACCTCCATGCCGCGGAGGCCAAGCCTAAAAGTTCTGCGGCACGGGCGGACGCTGATAGTATTCCCTATCCGTGTGCGACAGGGCACCGGTGCCAAACGGACCGCCGCCCGCACCGGCGCCAACACCACCAGGAGCCGTGGAGTCGGATTCGATCCTGCCCTCCTCGGTCGCGCTGGCGGAGCCGCCGCGGTAGCGCTGGGCCATGGGAGGTTCGGCCATGCCCTTGGTCCTGAAGGCGCCGCCGGCCAGAGGACGAGTGTATGGCTTCCCGTTCTTTGTGTAGACGGCCGGGTACAGGTCGACGTAGAAGGAGAAGACGTAAAAGGAGAAGACGACGGCGATGACCCACTCGAGGATTGCCGCGGCGTTGAACTCGCGGAGGCGGTTAGCGATGCCGAAGCCGACGCAGAGGAGGATCTCGACGATGATGAAGACAAGTTTGATCCAGAATGAGGTGCGAAGGACGCGGTGATCTCGGTTGCCTGCGGTTTTGTGTTTGGTAAGCTTGGAACCAGTGGATAGTTGTGGGGGATCGTCAAGACTCACGACCGAGACGCTGGTACTCCCAGCAGATAAAGATGGCACTGATTGTATATCCACCAATGAAGAGACTTAAGAATATATTGTGCAACCTGTTGTGGCTTGCTGTGTCGAAGATGCTGAGCATGATCAGGCCCACTGTGCCCACGACGGCGAATGCAATAGTCTAACGTAAACGCGAGAACCGTCAGCAGATGGCACGCAGTTGATAGGACCCCGCCAAGCACATCATGCATGGCCAAATCTGGGACGGACTTACCAGGCCTGACAAGATCTTCTCTCCCATGGTAGAATTGGGCACGAGCCTGCCCTTGTGCCTCAACCACCTGTCGGCGAGGAAACCCGCGTCGAGAAAGATGGTTGTAATGACGCAGCCCGTAATGAAGAGCGGCTTGAGCCTGTAAGCACCGGCATCGCTGATGTAGGCGATGGTCTGATTCTCGCTCATGCTGCCGTAGTGTATGCGGTTCTCGTTGACGGTCCAGTTGAGCAATAGGCCGAGCAGGGTGGCAAGCCATACGACGCCCGATATTATGGGCAAGATCCAATATGATATTCGCAGCATCTTGCAAGAGGTGTTTTGCTTTCCTTTGGTGTGAGTGGTAGAAAAAAGTTTGTTGCCCGAGTATAATACTGACAAGATATGCCAGATACTACTATGGGGTTTGTAAATGTAGAATCAAACCAAACGAATGTGGGTTGTGCTCCAAACAAAAAAGCCCCTAGAAACGTAGGCCAAGGCAAGGCACCAAGCAGAGGCACCAAGACTAAAGTGATTGCTAGTCTGGGTTGGCGACTGTTGTCATCGGCCTCCCTATGACGGCACTGTTGGCGTCGGCCGATATCTAGCGTGACAAGTTGCGATGAGGGCAAAGCCGTCGTTCTTCTTTTTTTTCGAACCGTCGGGAGGCGCTAACGGTTGGATAGGAGACAAGAGCGATTGTGATTCTGCCGTGGTATGTGAAGCGATTAGGATTGTTTTTTATTTTTAATTCTTGAGCGGCAGGGGAAGAGAAACAGTCGGTACTCTTATTCCCGATCGGGTTCTGGGCTTAGAGATCAAACCCGCGGGCGACAAAGTCGTGGTGAAATAAGCAAAAAAAAAAAAAAAAATAATAATACAACAGCTGAGCCACAATATCCACGCCTTCGTCTTGGATTTTACACCCGCGAGACACGTACTGAAGGTTGTATGGCGCAGTTCAAACAGCTGTAATGCCGAGGCGTAGCCCTATTTCGAGGTTTGGACGTGCGCAAGTGTGGTGAGAAAAAGGGTAAGAAAAAAAAAAGCTAATGACGTCAGTTTGCGCGCCTCAGCTGAAATCAAGATTACGTCGAGGTTTGTTTGGCAAAACCCCCCTGCAACCCTACAAAATACCCCGACTCCGAACATGCTGGAAGGCCCGCTAAATGTGCCCGAGCTTCCCCGTAATGATCTCCCCGACTGGGGATATTGAAGCTTGATGCATTTTGGTTCCTTTTTTTTCTGTATAGGTTCCAAGATTTTCGACCAGACAACCGCAACAGGAGTCTTAGGTGGTTAAGTACAGATCTAAGCCACCCAACTTAACCGCCTTAATCAACAAGAACCCACCAGAGTCTAGACTAAATTCAGTCCCACTCAGGCGGAACAAAAAAACAGAAGAAAACCCCAATCAAGGAACTGCCGATCTTGCTCGAGCAAGGAGACCCTGAAGCCTCTCATCCGACATGTACTCTTCCAACGCACCTTCTCTCCACTCATTCCATTCTGGGTCAACCCCAAAGACCCTGGGTATTGCATTAGCCAATGGCAGCGCATATGACCACTTGGACTCCAAGGCCAACCCCCAGAAGAAGCATCTGATCTTGTCGTCCTCCTTACATGCAGGCAGCTGGAAATAGCTCCGTTGCTTCAACACGCGTGCTAATGCAACGTCATCATCGCTCAACGACACTCTGCCGTTGCATAGCAAGCTCATGTCAGCTGTCACCAGTGACGGACCAATTGCTTCGTTGAACGGCCCGGTAATGTTCAAGTCATCATCCACTAGCAGATGGCCCCCTTTGTCGTCGACGTGCTTCAAGTAGAATATCTCCTCGGCCTCTTGAATATCGCCCTCTCTTTGCACCAGTTGAGCGGCGTTATCCTTTAAGAAGCGGTATACCAGGTACGCATCAACTGGATACTCGGTATGGAGTTGTCCATCAGCAATGAGTGCTAAGTACTGCTCGGCAAAGGCAGTATAGTAGGTTGCCGAGGTATCAAATAGTCCCTCGGAGAAAGCACAACACACCTGTCGCTTGCCACTTCCGAGACTTGGATATCGGAGCCCTGGGGTGTGAGAGATCCGGCCTTCGGGAATGGATGCGTGGCAAGTTCAGTCAGGATATCTGCCAGACCTCTTAAAACCCTGGCCTTGTCCTCCTCACTCGCCAGTCTGCCGTCTATCCCATCTCCGGGCCAAGACTTTCCCGGGAGCTCTTCCATCAACAAGAAGCTGAGGCCGACACCATGATCGGTGCCAGCGCCGTGCACGCCAAAGCCGAAAGCTCGAGGTGCAGGTACGGCAGTGGTTTCCAAAAACTTCAAAGTTGCGTACTCGCTTCTTACCAGATACCCGGCTAATGATTCCCGGCAACCCAACTGCGCAACTGGCGATTCGAGGTACCCTCATCAGCCAGTTGGCAGAGCCATCCTGGAAGCGAATGCGGGCGTGATAATTGGCGCTCCCCATAAGCGCGTCCGGTCCGACTCTGGACGAGTGTTCAATACTGCAATTTTTGCCGCCATTCAAGCTTGAAGCAAGCTTGCAAATAGCCTGATTGTTGATTCTTACTTGAAGACGACCAATCTCTGCGACGATATGCGCCACATAGGTTGCATAGTCCGAGACCCGTGAGAACTGTGTCCTTAGAATTGATTCAAGACCACAACCCGGAGCCAAACCACTTAAATCGCCAACCTTGTGAAAAGGCAGAGATCGATGGATGCCGCAGAATTGAAGGTTGCAAAAATCACAACCCCCAAAACCCCTCACATTGGTCTTTGCGCAGCCCGGGTTCGAGCAACTGAAAAATCTAGGCACCATGGTGGCTGGCTGTTGGAAAACGGTCGAAATTTTGAACGAAGTGATCCTTTTTTTTTCTTACTCAATTGAATAATCAGGAATCTGGCTCTCCACCTATATAAATCGGTCGGCAGTAAAGTAGCAGGCAGGCTGAAGTTGTTGTCTCCAGCTGGTGAAAGAACCTCGATAAGAATCCATGCCAGGTGGACTTGGGGTTTGCCCCTGTGCCAGTTTAAGCCTACAAGGCATTCCACTTTCAGCCACTGCCACTGACCAACGATATTTGGTGTCCCGTAGTATAGGCGGCCACCTTGACAGTCAGTATCAACTTCTGAATTTATTTACTCGTCCAGCAATTTTATTGTTGATTAGACGGAGCGAAGTTGCCAAATTTGACTCTAGAAGCATTGAGACGTTTGCAAATATTGGTAGCAATATATTAGACGGGCTGATTGCACGGTAATCACCTCTATAAAAGGTCAGGGATCGCAAGGCCTCCTTTCTTCCTTCAGAGATATCGCGAAACCACCTATCAAGTGTCTTTCAGTATTCAAGGACTATTTCCGTCATCTACGTTCTCGAAGTAAAAAAAAATCTAGAGAAAAGAAGATTGCCGAGTCTCACGAAGACAAAGAATCAGGCGACGAAAATACAGGGCTCAGGGGAGATCAACCAGCAGCTAAATGGCTCTTAGTAGATATTGAGGCATGACTTCCAGCCTCCGGCAGGTCAACAGTCAACATGTTACCCATCGCCTGTTCTATAGCCACGGATTTGATCATAGGAACTGGCACCAGCTCATCCCGAGGCAGCCCGGCCAGTCTCTTAATCGCCTTCATCGCACCAGTTCTCGCACCTACTTTGTCATGACCGCCCTCGGCGAGATGGCCGCCTTTCTGTAAAGCGCAGAGCCGAAGCCGAAGAGCGCATTCCCAGCCCCATCAGGCAGACCCTTTGGCGCATCCGCTTGTTTTTACATCATGGGTGTCTTGACCCTCAGCATGGCGGTCCCTTACAACAACGAAAACGCTGGTCGGAGCCACCGAGGCCCAGGTTAGCATGCGAGTTTCAGGTAGCCGAAGACTGGGAGAGAGTGAGCCAGGAAAAGGCAGCCAAAAATGATACTTTCATGGGAAAGATGACAATAGCATTCATGAAGTTGAGGGATTGAGAGACAAAAGCGCAACATAATGATATACCCCGGCAATCACACGATTATTTTAGGATACATGGGATTAACATAGGCGCACTCAGGCGTGTCTGGGTTTTCTTCCATTATTTTTATGGTTTTGACGATAAAAGGTACGTGAAATCAGGTGCAAAATGTAAAGTGAAGTAAGTGGTTGTTGGTTGTTATGGTGATGATCATTGAGGTGTGCGGGGATCAAAAACCCGACCCAGCGCGCATGCACCACCACTAACTACACCAAAGCTCCGCATTCGCTAAACTGATTGATCCTTATTCCTCAACCCAGAGGTTTGAACTGACATCACATCATATCACCTAGGTCTGAAGCAACTTCCGGTTTGCACAAAACATTTGGCTGCTTAACAACCAAAGCAACAGTTACCGAAAAAAGAACCGAACGAAAAAAAAACTTAAAAAACTTTCCAAACCAAACCATCAGTCGCAACCATGGCGGTGTCGCCACTTTTGGCGCCGCCCATCGAGGCCGCCTCGGCGACGCAGCAGCGCTCGACTTCGTCGCCGCTAAAGCGCACCCTCTCGGCCGTCTCCTCCGCCAACGGCACACCCAAGCCCACAAAGGCCGCGAAGCCCGGTGCAGGCCTGCCCGCCGATGACCTGATTGAGCAGATGAACCGGGCTGAGGCGAACAAATATGTGACGAGTATGCACATCCACCCATCCTCACCAAAACAACCCTGGCTACTTGCCAGTCGACGACGACGACGCTCGCTGACATGCTTCCAACACAGCACAATTCCTCGGTGAGGGTACCTACGCCATCGTCCACAAGGGCTACGAAAAGGCCAAGCCGTCCAACATCGTCGCCATCAAGATGATCAAGGTCCAGAAGGAGTACACGGACGGCATGGCACCGGATGCTGTGCGAGAGCTGAAGCACCTCCAGGAGCTGTCGCACCCAAACATCATCGCCCTGCGCTCCGTCTACTCGTCCAACTCGCAGAACCTCTGCCTGGTCCTCGAGTACCTGCCCCTGGGCGACCTCGAGATGCTGATCCGCGACGCCAGCGGCATCATCTACGGTGGCGCCGACATCAAGGCCTGGATGGGCATGCTGACGCGCGCCGTCTGGTTCTGCCATGAGAACTTCGTCCTGCACCGCGATATCAAGCCCAACAACTTGCTGATCGCCGCCGACGGTGAGGTCAAGCTTGCCGATTTCGGTCTGGCCCGCTCCTTTGCCGACCCCTACCGCGTCATGACCGCCAACGTCATCACGCGCTGGTACCGGCCCCCCGAGCTGCTGTACGGCGCCCGCCATTACTCTGGCGCCGTCGACGTCTGGTCCGTCGGCTGCGTGTTTGCCGAGCTGATCCTGCGCAAGCCCTACCTGCCCGGCAACAACGAGCTCGACCAGCTGTCCCTCATCTGCGCCGAGCTCGGCAGCCCGACCGAGGACAACTGGCCCGGCGTCTCCAAGCTCGACCAGTTCACCGCGCCCTCGGAGCCGCTGTCGCCCGTCCCGTCCAAGGAGCGCATGATGGTGCAGTTTGGCACCGCCGGCGCCGACGGCGTCGACCTCCTCATGAAGACCCTCACCCTCGACCCTAGAAAGAGGATCACGGCCAAGGAGATGCTCAAGCACCCCTGGTGGCACTCGCAACCGAAACCCACTCGCAAGGAAGACCTGCCCAAGAAGAAGACGGGCGCCGAGCAAAAGTTCGCCGCCGACCAGGCGAGGCAGCCCGGCCAGGTCGACGAGAAGATGGCCAAGGTCGCCCGCAAGTTGGATTTTGGCGCTCCAAAATAAGTCATGATTGGGGCCAGGCTCAAGTCACATGGCATGAACTCTTTTATGATCCATATTTTCTCATTTTTCTTTTTTTCATCATAAAGGGGACAGGAAAACATGGTTGGGTGTTTAAACAGGATACGTAGACTCTAGGCGTTCGTGGCTCATACAATTCATTCTTCATTATTATACCCAAGAGGTTATATACATAACGTGTAGAAAAAAAAAACGCAATGTTCTATGTTGCATAACCTATTTTTACCAAACAGACCGGTCCACAGTCCCCTCATCACATGAGCGCACATTCGAGGCCATACATGGCCTTCTCGACATCCCTCTTGACCTGATACCAGTCGGCCCGCCTCTCGGCGAACTTGTAGACCTCCTCGGCGCGGAAGACACCACCGAATCGATCCCCGTCGGCGATGATGGTGGCCATCTCCTTGGAGTGGCGCGGGTCGATGAGGTAGATCTGCGAGAGCTCGCGCAGCGCCCTGAAGTAAGGGAGCAGGTCTGCGTTTTTAAGCGAGCGTATGTACTCAAAGTACAGGTTCATGTCCGATATCACCTTGATGGCCCCGTCGGTGGACACGCGCTGCCGCTTGAGGTGCTTGCATACGGCCTGGAACAGCCGCAGCCCCACCTCGCCGTTGAAGACGTCCAGCATCGATTTTTCCGTCGTCCCGACCAGCATGCGCGTGTGCGATGACACGAGCTCCACCACACGCTTTGCCGTCTCCGTCGGGCCGATGTCGAGGTCGCCCGCCGTGTTGCCGCCGCCGCCGCCGCCGCCGCTACCGCCGCTCCCGTTCTTCTCCCCACCTGCTGTCGCACCGCCAGGAATGGGGTTGTAGTCGGTCGGCAGCTGCGTCGTTGCGCAAATGTACTCGACCTCGTCCATGAGCACGTCGATTCCCTTGTTAAGGCCCGCGGCGACGCTCTCGTCCAGCATCTGCTCAAACTTCTTCTTGGCGAGGCCGCTGGCGTCCAGAAAGTCGTTGCGGTCGGCGATCTTGGGCGCCGCGAGCTGCTGCTCGTAAAAGACGTCAATCATCTGCGAGATGAGGTCGCCGAGGTTGACGAGCTCGATGAACATGACCAAAGGCGCCACGCCGCCCTTCTCGTGGTCCGTGACGTCGCGCGGGTTGTAGTGCGCCAGGTGGCCGACCGCCTTGTCGAAGCCCGGCTTGATGTGGCGGTTGCCGAGGATGCGGAGGAGGTTGACAAAGATGGCCTCGCACTGCTCGCGCGCCTCGCCACCCACCTGCCCGCCGAGCCGGATGAAGACGGCCGCGCGTCCGAGGCTCGTCTTTGCCGCGTGCACTAGGCTGAGCGCCACTTCGATGCTGAATAGCGACTTGATGCCTTCGAGACGAGATGCCATCAGGGCCGCCTTGGCCGCCAGTTCGTCGGTTGGCGCCTCGCCCTGCTCAGGCAGCGGACTGCCTCTTCGCTCAAACGCACCGGCCATGCCCGGACTTTGTGAGCGAGCTGGCTGTGACAATGACGTGGGCTGCAGAGTATCGCCATTTGACGACGGAGTGGCTGCTGACGATTTGCTACCTCCCCCAAACGGTGCTGTCAAGAGTTGCCCTGGTAGACTGGGAAGTACGGTCACCGGCATCATTACGACCTTTTTGAAGGAGCTCAAAAAATCCTTCTTGTCCGCCTGTCGGTTGAAGTTGCTCATGTAAAAGGATTCAGCGCTGGCATCCAGCTCCGAAAGTCTGGTCTCGAAGACCTGCACCTCGTTCTCGGCGTTTTTGATGAAGAAATCCAGTTCTTCCTGCAGGTACAAATCCAAGTGCGGCTCGAAAGTCCGCAACGCCATCTCCTTGGCCTTCTCTTCAGACTCCTCCTTGGTCCCATTAGGGACCTGTAGCGAACTGTAGAACAGATACGCCTGCTCAAACACGCCCGAGACCGCCTGTAGATACGACGCCAGGCTCCTCTCATGGCTCTCGTCGAACAAGGGCGTGCAGTACTCCATGATGACGTCGTCCTTGATCTTATCCACAAACGTCCAAAACACCGTGTTGGGCTTGGGAAATATCTTGGCCATCAACATCCCTTGCTCGTTGAGCTTACCGGCTAGCAGCTCAAAAAACCGCCTCGAAGGCTCCAGGGAGATGCTCTCCACCCCTTCCACCTTTGTCAGGCACTCAACCGAATCGGGGAGCACGTCGCGGTCCGTGAAGAGCGGGTGCTTGGCGATGAAAAGCTCGACGGCCGCATTACCCCCATTGAGCGCATCTAGCACGTGCGCGTACCTCTTCATCCGGCCGTCGACGTCCCATAGCTCGTACCCCTGCTCAAACTCGCGCAGCACCGCCGTCTCAAAGATGCCCATCATGCCCGTGACCTTCTCCTCCCTCTCGCGCGCCCCCTCGGCCCAGTCGCTGCGCGAGAACGTGAGGAGGTTCGAGAGCATCCGCGCCTGGCGCTCCGGATCTCGAAACACTCGGAACAGCACTGGGTCGTTGTGGCTCCGCGCCCGCACGAGGTCGTAGTAGAACGGGCCCAGAGCACCGTAGATGCGCGCGTACTCCTGCCTCGCCCGGCCCCGCACGCTCTTGACCCTGTTCAGCACCTCCAGCACTGCGTTCGAGTCCTGCAGCATCGGGCTGTCGTCTCCCACTCCTGGTGTTGGCGACGCCAGGTCCGCCGCGGTCCGCTGCGCCTGACCGGGCTGCTGCGGCACGAGCGCCGGCATGCCGCCCACGCTCATCCGCTCGAACCCGCGACTGACATCCGCGACTCCACGGCCGCCTCCGCCAGCCCCTCCCCCTCCCCCTCCCCCATAACCCCCTGACCCCGCCGCCGTGGCATCAAAGATTGTGACCTGAGGCGCGCGCCGCTCCCTCTCGCCGGCGGCCTGCTTCCGCGCCACCGCCTCATCCCACCGCCGCCGGGCCTCGGCCTCGTCCCAGCAGCCCATGCTCTTGAGGCGGGCGACCCAGCGCGTGTCGTCGTACACCATCTCCTGCATGCGGCGCGACACGCACGCGAACCGCATCAGGTCGGACACGGGGAGGTAGTCGAGGATCGAAGCTAGGATTTCTGTGCGTTTTGATGGGTGTGGCCGTCAGTTTGGGGAACGTTCTGTATGAAAGCGGGTAAGGGAAGGAGGTGAAGGCTGTAGGGGGTTACGAACCGGCCGGCAGTGATGCCTTGGTCTCCGACAGCGACGTCGCCTGCAGCGCGCCCAGGATGCTGGTGTTGCCCACTGGGGCACGGCGGAATTGTGACATGATGGCGTTTTTTTTTCTTTCTTTTTCTTGTCCGGTCCTCTTTTGCTGTGGTTTTGAGTTGGGACGGGTAGACAACAACTGCCCAAGTCAGATTACTGTAGAATCGAATTGAGGCCAGCAGCTATCTTCTTGGGAGATGCGGATGGCGGTGGGCTGCCATGGTAAAGCAGCTTCGGGACCAACAAGAAGCAACTATCGGGTTTTCGAGCAAGGCTGCAATTCGTCGTGGATTGTCTGTGATGTTGTTAATGTGGTTCAAGCAATATTCTAGGTCGGAGATCACAGTAAAACGCTCCAACTTTTTTTGAGGTTTGAGACGTCTCCTTCAGCTTGTCAATGTCAGGCCTTGTCATGGATGCCCTGATGTCTCCTCATATTGAAGAGTTCTCTATTGGACCATTCTGAAATGCTTGACCCTGTAGGGTGGGGTAAGCGAACTCAGGCTTCCCCGCAGAGCCAGCCCCTGGTCCGTTTACTACATGATCAAGATGATGTCTTTGGAACCCCTGATGTGATTCTGTAGTTTACAGTTAAGTCAACAATCACAACAATTATTGATCGTAATCAAGCAAAGAGTAACTATTTTAGACCCAAAATAACTCAACCTCATATATTTAGTCATATGCGCCTCGCCGCCCGTTAAATGTCCCCAAAGGACCGTAGTGTAGAAACAACATTCCAGTAGTTGGTCCGTCTTTTCAGTAACAAATGGCGACAATGAGGGTGACCGTTCTCCCCTGTGCTGTTTTCCTTGTATCATTACTCCACTCACTCATTATATTCCATCCTTTGTTCCACAGCGTCGCCCAATAATCTTCTCCTGACTACAACATCGTTCCGCAACCTGTCCTCCTCCTCTTCCCCTTGATCGTTCTCTTCCTTTTTGACATGCCCAAAGATGCATGTCCAAAGATCATCGGCAGCAATCTCTTCGCCGGCTGCGGTGCCCTTCTCCTTGCGCATCAGCTTGGTCAAGCTCGCCTGCTGCATTTCCAACGAGTTGGCCGCCTCAACTGCCTTTTCGTCCATGAAACAGCCGCCATCTGCGTTCGCTTTGATGACGCGGTCCATGTGCTCCAGACGCCGCTGAACCGACAGGTTATAAATAGTCGGCTCGACAGTGCCTTCGACCATGTACAACCAAACCGTTGTGTCCTGAGTCTGACCAATCCGATCAACCCGCGCAATCGCCTGCAACTCGAGAGCCGTGTTGAGTAGTGGCTCACAGAGTATTACGTGGTTCGCGTTGACTAGGTTCAAGCCGCTCGATTGCGCGCGAGCGTGCAGGAAGAAGCATTCGATCCCGGCCTCTTGTTTGAAACGCTCGATGCCGTTTTGCTCGCCGATGGACGAGAATCCAATTCGGTATTTCGTAAACGCCGCCGAAAGAACACCAAAGAAGCCTGCATACTGTGAGAATATGATTGACTTGGCGCCAGGTTCGCTCAGTCTTAGCCACAGAATGTGCCGGACAATAGCGTCGACCTTTGTTGTAAAAGAGGGGTGTACCAGCTCCACGGCCTGGATCTGAGCCAGTCTCTGGGAATTGAAGGTCGCATATATGCCGTCTCCAGCCTGTGTCTGACTTCCCGTGGTCTGATGACCACTGTTTGCCTTAGTAGGCGTGGAGTCATCTCCATTTTCGCCATCGTTGTCCACAAGCTTCAGATCTCGAGTCTTGAGAACGAATGGGTGAAGCTGGTGCCGTTGCACCAAGCGTTTGCACGTAGGGCAGTTGGAAGCCCGTTTTAACCACTCGAATAGACAATCCTTGTCGAACTGGTGGCCGCACATGGTCATAACACCGTTAGTTATTTCGGTCTGGCAAATGGGGCAAATACGAGATTCCTCTTTGTCGCCAGCATTCTTCAGGTTGATCACTGCAGAGATTTGCGGTCAGTTATGGCAACTTGAAGCACCCAAGACAACCAGTTCCTTCCAAAATAAGGCAGTACTTACAGTAGCGGTGTTCAGTGCTGACTTTTTCCACTATCTGGGCCAGCTTTTCCTCCTCGGTCTTCAAGGCACGCATGGCTTCAGCCATCGCGACTTCATCCCTCTCGCCGTCTTTATCAAGTATAATATCATAGGGCGAGACATCATCTGAAATGGCCTGCAGTTGTCGATAATAATCAACGCGGGCGTTCATTATGGTTGTGAATTTGTCAATCTCTGAC
This sequence comes from Pyricularia pennisetigena, assembly GCF_004337985.1. Taxonomy (NCBI): domain Eukaryota; kingdom Fungi; phylum Ascomycota; class Sordariomycetes; order Magnaporthales; family Pyriculariaceae; genus Pyricularia; species Pyricularia pennisetigena. The sequence continues at coordinate 1,836,150 of NC_043742.1, forward strand.
TCCAAGGCATTATGAGCCTTGTTCTGGTCCCAAGACTGGTCGGAAAGCGACTTTTGAAGTTTCTCGACAATGCTCAACTCCAGCTGCGCTCGACCAGAGCCTTGCGACCTCAGTGATGCCGTCAGAGTCCTCAGCTCCCCAAGGAATCCCCTTATGGAGTCTGAACCCGGTCTCGGGGCGATCTTGTCGCGAGACGCAAGCAGATCAATCAACAGCTCCGGAGCAGGGCCTTTGCCTTTTACAGCCTGGGCGAGAGATATTCGCGTCTCGTCAACGACAAGCTTGGAAACCTGTTGCCCGGACATGACTGCCAGACGATCCGCGATTGTGGCCCTAATGACTTGAACATATACGATAATCTCCTCTTGAACCTGGGTAGAATCACCATATTCGTCGCCAGTCACCTCTTCTTCTTCGTCAATCAACGGCTTGCACAGGAGGCCAATGAGCCGCTCACGCCACTCATCCAGCAAGTTAGCTTGATCGTTCAGAGTCTCACATAGCACCTGTACCCTGCCCACGATAGACATGGTCTCGACGCCGGGCCTCAAGTCACATGTCATCTCCGGGATGACGGCAAAGTCTTGCTTCTTTGCCCGCGCCTCGATTCGCTTCATCATGCGCGTGGCTTTATGGTTGGCTTCCTGCAGTATCTCCTGACGAATCTTCTTCGCACGGGAATAATATTCGTCCTCGAGCTCCGCAAGTTGCTTGAACTCTTCCGAGTCAGGCTCAGTCATGTCCTCGTCACTCTTGATTTGAAAGTACGCATTGCCAATGAAAAAAACCACCTTGTGCTCGATCTCGAGGAGCGATCTCAACTTTCTTTGCATCTCAGTCTGGATCTCGAGAAGCGATTTCAGTTTCGTTTTCACCTTATCCAGGCGCACTGTGACACTCTCATCTGCCGGAGAGGTGCACTCGGGTAAAGAGGAGGTTGCGCTGGAGGATGAAGAGTCCGAGTCCGAGCCACTGTCTGATTCCTCGGCGGCTTTCGCTTTAACAACCCTTTCCAGTTTTTGCCGTTCCTTTCGTTCCTTCTCAGTGTGTTTTTGATTTTCATGCAATTCTTGGCGCACATTCTTGACCAGAGGTTCTGTTTCTTTAAGGACTTGCTGCCAAATTTCCAAAGCCTCTTTCTTTCGGGGCGTATTTTCAAGCAGCTGACCCTGGGTGATCTTGTTGACCAGGAGAGCACGCTGTCTGGTCAGGAGACTGCTTCCAGCTTCCAGAAGCATGTGATCAAGAACTTGCATCACGGTCCGGAGAGGGTTTCGAGGGAGCATTCGATTCCCCGCTCCTACATGTGGATGAAGAGCTGCCTTTCGCAACGTGTCCAGGCAGTTCCGCATGACAGCCGTGTAGTCCTTGGGGTCCCAATCATCGACTATGGGCTCTCCTTGCTCATTAAGATCACAATCCTTCACCAAACGACGAAAGAGCCTCTGGTAGTACTGATCCTCGACCGCATTGAAAGGAATATTGATCACATAGCGTTTCTGCAAAGGCAGATCAAGCTCCTCCCTGACCAGCTGCTTCGAGTGGCGGAGGGCAAGCGTGTTGAATATAGCGTGGAAGTCACTTTGACGGCGGACGAGTTCTCCCCATATGTGAGAATCCGTGAAGGGTTCACAGTGCAGAAACATGAGCAACCCTTTGAGGTCCATAATATCATCCTTGATAGGAGTGCCTGTTATTGCCCACGCGTTCACCCGGGGTATCGTCCGGGCGAGGATGGCGGCCTTACTCACTCCTGAGTCAACCTCCTGCGCCTCATCTAAACATACCCGCCACCATAGACACTGCACAAGTGGCGAAAGTGGGCGGGTATACTTTCTCTCTCGTCTTCGGGATCTGTCAGGGGGTGGTGAAGCATAATGTATCTCAGCTCTGAGTTCCTTATAAGTCATGATGACCACATCATGAGATATGAAATCTTCGAGAACTGCTGATTCGCTTTGGGTTTCAAGGGATTTCTTCCTGTCAAGGCATGACCTTTTCATGCCCTGGTAAATCATAACGCTCAAAGACGGTGCATGCTTTTTCAACTCGGCAACCCATTGCGCACGCAGAGTTGTCGGAGTTATGATCAGGGTCGCCCCAGTACGCCTCAAGTCGGGTTTCTGTGAGTTGTCACCCATTCCTACAACCGAGCATGGAGGTGCAGGGTGCAGAAGAATGAGGCCGATCATCTCCAGGGTTTTGCCCAGTCCCATTTCCTCTGACAGGATGCCTCCTTTGATGGCGTCTATTCTGTATGGGATCGAATCAATGTCACGAACGGCCACATCCAGCAAGTCGCTGGCGTAAAAGCTGTTTCCGTGCATATCCTGGAGCTCGGTAAAGCCAGGCGGCACTTGCCGAGGAGCTTCATGCGATGCAACGGTGGCCGAGGCGGCACTTGCAGCTAGGTTCTCCCACCGTACGCCTTCTCGTCCCAACAACCATCGAACGGCACGTCTCTGGAAAGGGTACAAGTCGGCTTTTAGTCCTTTTATGGGCATGTCAAAGATCTCCGGCTTGGTAGAGTATGCGGATTTGTAGAATTCCTGAGGTGATCCCTCTGAAGTCTCGAGAGGCAGGCCAGGGAGTATGGCTGATAAGATTGCTCGCCTTGCATCAGGAACATGAGCAAGTTCTCCGGATGACCGCAGGGCATGGAAAGTCGTGATTGATAGCCATAGTAGCGTGAACCTGAAACGAAGCGTCACTTGGTCGCTCTGAGCAGCGAAGTACAGTTCACTCTTGAGTCTGATCCTGCCGGCCTGGCGTCCTCGGGGAAGGGAGTCGCTAAAGTTGATGAGTGCAGATATGTCATGCGGTATGCCTTTGGGTATGTCGATTAATAGCGAAAACGGGCCGTCCTCAAGCCGCTCTAGGCGAAGGGTTGTCGTGGTAGGTTCCCGGAACTCCTGTAACCTAATGCAATCTCCATCTATCAACCTTGTGAAAGAGTGTGCAGATGCTGAGCAAGATTTTTGTTTCCTTGAGATGACAAGTTCGGCCTGATGTAGTTCGATGGGATGTGCGTCATCATGTTTGCGACGCTTTGCTGGAGGTTCTATCTCGATAACATCGTCATCATCAAAGTCCCGAAAAATGGCAAGAGCTTCGACCGGAAAATTCCCTGTGGTAGAATAATATGTCCGCATTAGGTCCTGTGCCTGAAATCGGTTTGATAGCCGGGGTGGAAATCACCCACGAGCAATGCGTATAGGTTGGCCTCTCTCAGATTGATCGGGGCTGGGGAGGCAGCAGCACTGCTGGGGAGTAGGTTGAGGGGCCATTGTATGGCAATGCTAACAGCACAGCTATCTCATTCTGATAATTTCAATGAGAAATGTTCACAAGACGATGACTGCGAGACACGTTGTCGGATTGTTGGCTAGGAATGTACCAAGAAAGGTTTTTAGTACCCCAGGGAATTTGCAATCTTGGCTGCGTTGGTAATCAACAGACGCGATCTGGGTGATCAACCCGCGTTTAGTGAGGGGCAAACTGACTGGTTGATAGCAGCGAAGCCACGTGACATAAAACCTATAAGAACTTCATACTGTATACAGTACTTTAGCATGCCTAGGTGGGTACCTTGGTTCGCCCTATTAGTGCCCATGTCTTACTTTCAAAATCCCCAAACTTGCATCCACACAACTACTCGGATACCTTGCGTCAACGCTCCTACAGATCATATGCCAGCCTCTCGTGTCTTACCTACCCAGATGAATGGTATATTGTTGCAATTTTGATAATATATGATAATTGCTGCTCTTTCTGTAGGCGGCCGCAAGTGGCGGAGACAATGCCGATCTTGTCCCCAATTTCGGGCTCAAAGGAAGCACGGCAGGTCTTGATAATACGGTCATGCATGCCAAGGCGAAATCTTGGCAGTAGTGTACGAGTCTAATGTTACCATGGAATACAGAAGTTGCTGATGGTTGTCTGTAAGTATTGTCAAATTGTACGGTCGGACGCAAGAATGAGATGACTGCATATATAAAGGAGGGTAACTTTGACACGCCAATGACATTGCGCGTCGATATATTGGTGTGCAACATCGGAGGTTGAGGAGGGATATAAGATTATATAGGTAGGAATCTAATAAGTTCTGTGTCCCATGCCTTCTTTCCTTTTCGTAGATGTTAAGCCTTAGGTTCAGGGCAACTCTACCTATCATGTCCAACATCACATTGAATGGGACGTCTTTTCTGTTGGGAGACCGAAAGGCCCCGCTGGAACTGAAACCGCAGATATTGGGCGTGTCAATCCTCGCAATGCTACTTATCCTCCCGATTCTATGGCAATTGGGGACGGCACCGCCCGGAACAAAGCCAGTGCCAGGACCGAAAGGTAAGCTGTAAAAAGTTGCTGGAGGCATAAACCAGCACAAAGAGCATAAGAAAAAAAAGAAGGAAGCAAGAAGAAAGAAGAAAGACAAAAAGTCATACAGAGAGACTTACAGGATACCTCCTCGGTTCTAGGTTTGCCACTCGTTGGAAACCTCCTCGACATACCCAAGAAGCACGCTTGGCTCAAATACCAAGAGTACATCAAAGAGTACGGCCCAATCGTGAGAATCAAACTCATGGGCCAGGAGCACATCCTACTAGGTTCCGAGGCTGTTGTAAACGACCTCCTGAAATCACGCAGCGGCATCTACAGCAGCCGTCCGCAGACCCAGGCGTGCTCGATGCTGACCCAGGATCAACACGTGCTGATGCTGCCCACCGGCGAGCCTCTGCGCGTACGACGCCGATTCCTCTCGCAGCTGCTCACCAGAAGCGCCGCCTCGCAGTATGAGCCGTATCAATGGCTCGAGTCGTACCGCCTGGTGATCGATATGGTTCGCGACCCGTCAGACTACCAAATGCTGATTGAGCACTGGAGCGTCGCCATGGGCAGCCGCAGTAAGTGGTTATGCTTTTTCTTTGGTCACTCGGCACATGTCTGTCGGGTTAGTACTTATCAACTGACCCATTCTCTTTCTTCCCTCTTCCTTTTCTGCAGTGCTCTTTGGACAAGCCATGCCCGACCGCTCCGGCCTTCAGAAGGAGGTGCTCATGATTGCCCACACCTTCGAGTCGGTCCTCACACCCGGCGCATTCCTGGTGGACTTGCTCCCGTGGATGCGCCACCTCCCCGAAGCCGTGGCCCCGTGGAAGCGGTGGCTGAAGCGCATGTCCCGGCGGGACGAGTCCTTTTACTACACCATGTGGGAGCGCACCAAGGCCGACCTCAACAAAAGCCGGGACGCGCCGTCGTGGGCGCGCCTGTGCCTCGAAGACTTACAGCGGGTGGCCGTCGGCGGCAAGGGGATGGGCATCACGGAGCACGAGGCCGTACACCTCATAGGTGTCACCTACACGGCGTTTGGCACCACCGTGGCCAACATGCTCTCCCTGCTCCTGGCCATGACGCGGCACCCGGAGTGGTGGCTGCGCATGCAGGCTGAGATGGACGATGTCGTCGGCGCGGAACGCCTGCCGACTCTCGCCGACATCCCGCAGCTTCCGGTGCTCCGGGCCGTGCTGTCCGAGGTGACGCGCTTCTGGCCGGTGACGCCAGACGGCGTCCCGCATGAGCTGACGCAGGATGATGTCTACAAGGGATATCGCCTAAAAGCCGGCTCCGTGATCCACTATGTGACCTGGGCGTGTGGGCGCGATCCCGAGATGTACCCTGAGCCAGACACCTTCAACCCGGACCGATGGCTCGACCCGAACTTCCCCAGCTACAAAGCGCCGCTGACAGAATACCCGACGCTGATGAGCACGCTCATGTTTGGAGCAGGCCGCAGGCAGTGTCCCGGCATGATCGTGGGGACTCGAAACGTCTATGTTCAGACCATGATGTTGGTGTGGGCGTGCGATCTCGGCCGGGCGCGCGATGAGGTGACAGGCAAAGAGATTGTGCCGCCGCTCTATGATTACTGCGCCGGGTTCAACGTCGCTCCGAACCCCTTCAAGTTCGACCTCAAGTCTCGAGGTGCGGAGCGCATGCGGATGGTGGAGGCTGCGTATCAGAAAGCACTTGGGGAGGATCCTATGAAGGAGTAGTAGCAATAATAGCCTACCACCACTTCTCAAATTTGACTCTGTCTGTATCCAACCCAATACCAGCATCCTTATCAGTGAGGTACTTGACCATCTCATCCGTCATCGTCGGCACGCCACAAACGTAGACCACTGCTTGCTTGGGCTCCGGGCCAACGGCCTCAACCACATCCGACATGGTGATCCTCCGCTGATGAAACGGTACATCAACTTCATTGCACGACACGACGCCATCGGCTTCCACTTCGTCTCCATCCATATCTGTGTAGGTCCGCCGGCTTTGTCCCTCCCCACCGTCATCTCTATCGTCCGTAGTAGCTGGGGTTAGGAAGAGCTGTAGTCTGCCCTGAAGATAATCCCTCGCAAACAGATCCGCCAGCCTGTTGAGAAACAGCATACCATCCGCCCCTTCCCTCCTGCCCTTACCACCCGGTGCTCGCAGCGAGTAAAGAAACCGCACCTCTGGCCCGCCATCCCCACGGTCCTGTTCGGCCATGTGCGCAGCCATGCTGACAAGCGGGTTAACGCCCATGCCGCCCGCGACAAAAACCACACGCCGTAGCGCCTGCGACGTAGACGCGATGCCCGACGGCGGATAGACGAAGCTGCCGCCGATGCGGACCTGGAGCTGCGTGCCGACAATGCCGGGGTGCTGCTGGCCCGCGCTGGTCTCCTCTGCATCTTCTTCGTCATCTTCGGAGTCTCCGTTGCTGCTGCTGGTGGGTCGGCCCTGCCACAGGTAAGCCGCGGCCGGGTTCTCTGGCGATTTCTGCACCGCCAGCTCCAAGTACGGCGGCCCCGTAGAGCTGGAGCGCTGGGCCCGACTGGGTGCCGAGGTCACGGTGAAGCCGCCGGCTTTATAGATTCCTGGGCAAAAGACGTCGAGGAATTGACCGGCGAGAAACTAGAGCATGGGTTGGGAAACACATCAATCATCTCACCCTGGCTAAGGGATAGTCATCGTGGTAACCAGTGATGAGCAAACATTAATAGGAGACGCCTCCTCTTCAGGAAGCTCCAGTCGGATAACCCGTATTCGGTGGTTTATTTCATGTATCTTGCCAATGGTGACAGTATGGAGTGCCTATTCCGCATTGTAGTGGATGACAAGCACCCAGGGAGCATAATCAGTCCAGACGCTGGTCATTTGAGCCCACAAGGCAAAGCCTACCGTTGCACGCGGCTCGGCGGCCGTTCGCTCCTCGTGGCTTTGTTTCATCATTGAAGGATGAGAACCAGATCGGAATCTAAAGACGTAGGGCGTTTAATGGATGCAGGGTGCACTGGATATGGACAACCCTGTTGCAAATTCCCATAAAATGAAAAAGAATTGCGAGTTTTGTTACGGATCCACACTGGGATGGATGGATTAGCACCCACGTCACGGTGGATATGGTCATCACCAAGCGAGAGAGACAAAAAAATGATAACAAAAAAAAAAAAAAAAATAGACCGACGTAAGCCTGTACCTCAACCGTTTATCAATGCTGATAGGTACTTCGGTAGCGCTATGGATACTTGACTAGGCAAGTCTCCAACCACGGAGCCGAGAGGCTAAGAAATTCGGGCAATCTAGGAATCCGCCCGGTAACAACGTCGATTGCGGATCTCAGTTGCGCAAGGTCCAGGGTATCCGCAAAACCCGCAAAACCCGCGATCACCTAGGCATAGTGTCTAGTGCTAGCCCAGGCAAGACAGGTTAGCGTTAAAAAAGCCGTCTAGAGCTGGCATTTTTTTTCTATTTCATTTCCATTTTGCACTGCGTGCTACAGTAATCAGAACATAACCATTTCCCTTCCACAGCCTCCAAGTATCACCATCAAAATGGGTGCCACCACTGCCAGCGCCGCCTCGCCGCCTCAGGGCATTGATCTGTATTCACGGTTTGCCCTTGCCGGTGCTTTGGGCTGCTCCGTTACTCATGGCGCATTTACTCCCGTCGATGTGTATGTTGAGTGCCTTGTTCTCGTCCATAATTGACAACCTTGCACCCCCTAGCCCATACTTACGTGAACAAAAAAAAAAAAAAACCAAAAACCACACATACAGCGTCAAGACCAGAATCCAACTGGACCCGGCCACTTACAACCGGGGCATGATCGGTGGTTTCCGCCAGGTCATCCAGAACGAGGGCGCCGCTCCTCTCTTGACGGGTTTCGGCCCGACGTTTACTGGATACTTCATCCAGGGCGCCTTCAAGTTTGGAGGTTACGAGTTTTTCAAAAAGCAGTCCATCGACCTGCTTGGTCTCGAGACTGCGCGCCAAAACCGTGGCCTTGTCTACTCGGTGTCGGCCGCCTCCGCCGAGTTTTTCGCGTCGATTGCGCTCAGCCCCCTCGAGGCCACCCGCATTCGTCTTGTTTCTACCCCAGGCTTCGCCAACGGTCTCGTCGGTGGCTTCACCAAAATCCTCAAGAATGAGGGTGTTGGCGCGTTCTACTCTGGATTCGTGCCCATCCTGTTTAAGCAGTACGTCATCGCCCCCCATGTTTTCCGCTAAATAACTGGACCCATCTCACCGGAGAAACAAAAAAAAAAAAAACGAACACAGGATCCCTTACACTGTGACCAAGTTCGTTGCCTTTGAAAAGGTTTCCGAATTCATCTTTTCCCAGCTCGACAAGTCCAGCTTGTCGAGCGGCGGCCAAACGGCCGTGAACTTGGGCTCCGGCCTGATCGCCGGTTTCGCCGCTGCGATTGTTTCCCAGCCGGCCGATACCATGCTGTCCAAGATCAACAAGACCAAGGGTCTGCCCGGCGAGAGCGTCGTTTCGCGCCTTGTCAAGATTGGTGGCGAGCTTGGTGTCCGTGGCTCCTTTGCTGGTCTTCCCACTCGTCTTTTCATGGTTGGTGGTCTCACTGCTGGGCAGTTTGCCATCTATGGAGATATCAAGAAGGCCCTTGGTAGGTTTTTTTTTTTTTAACCCATGAACTGTGCATGTGCTTTTCCGCCTGCTATGAACATGAAACTGACTTTGTTTTCCACTAAGGCGCCACCAACGGTGTTGAAATCGCCAAATAAACCTCGATTCTTAGAGGATGAGATGCAGGAGGGCGTTGTAATAGGTGCGGAGATGTAGAAGTTTGCTCATCTTCGATGCAATGAAGGCCGTTGCTCTGTGCTGGGTAGACATAGATCTCTGTCTTTTTGATGCATAGCGTTAGACTCTTATTTACAGCTCTTGATTTATACCTGATAGACATGGTAATTTCATGACAAAAGAACAACATCTACTATGGACACCCCGGACGGGGTTTGATCTTTACATACGTAACAAATGTGAGGGAGACGACGAGAGGATACGAAGTTCTATCAATATAGCTTCTGCCCCTAGCCGCCCCAAACCATAAGAATATGGTTAGGGCTAGGTTAGGACTAATGGAAAAGTTCTCGCGTCTTCGCAGGCTGCTCAACTTGAGATAACCATTGCCGCACTAAGTTATTGTTGGGTGCATGAGGTCGATAAGTTCTACGCGCTTCAAGATCCTGTCCGCGACGGGGAACTATAGTGCCGTCGAACCCCTGTTCCACTTGGCAGTAGCACGTTTCGCCAGGAACTTGTAGCTCATCCGTGTTGTCGTCACAGAAAACCGCACGCGACGCCGTCCGAGGCAATAAGGCGATCGCCTAAATGGCAGTGCATGGTTACTGCTCTTTTCATCACCATAGCCGTAAGAATTGGGACCCAGCCCTAAACCGTCATCCTTCTCGCCGTCCGGCAGCCATGTCCAAAATACATAGACCCAATGTGTGCGAACAGCCAAGGTGGTCACGTATCTCGAGTTCCAAGTTTCTGTCTCGAGGCGAGGTCGACACTCAGGATGTAGGCCCAGACCAGCGTTATAAGACCGATAACCTGATTAGGGATTGCCCTGCCAGTCGCAAAAGCTGTTGGCCGATAACCTGCAAATTGCGCGGTGTCTTTCCCGCAACAAAAGCCACTAAGGCATCTCCGTCCTTTCTTTGAGCGAGCACGAGGTGCCTTGGTTATGCCATGTTGAATATCCCCTTGATTGAAGTGGCATCCTTGGGGAGTTTGCGTGGTAGCCATGAGGTACGGTCCAGAATCCTGTCAAGCACAAAGCAAGCCTCTGGTAAGAGTTGGGCTTTGACTTGGCAATCTTCTGGGCGATGGCCCGTTTTGGCGAGCCTTCCGCCAGCATAGCGTTGGCTTTGGGGCCCTCGTAGAGAGGTTGCATCTTGTTCGTTTTTGTTCTCAATTTGTCAAATTCCGTAGCTGAGCTCGATAAGCCCAAATTGGGCGATGATTTTGCACTACAAACTTAACCGGAAATTGATCTGCGTCCCTAAACTTTTATTCAAGTCTAATATCCATAAGGAAGAGGTGCGAACCTAAATGTGGGAAATGGGCAAATGGGCCAATATTTACCGGTCTGTTTAGGTGGGCTAGCCTATTATATAACATAGGACATGGCTCAATCTGTTTAATTTAGCTGTGCTACCGTCTCGATCACTATGTCGCTGTCTGAAGACGAACTTTCCGCACAGCCGCGTCGATCCAGCGGTGACTCCAGATACGGCCACACCTGCAAGTTCGACAGCATGACGCCTTTCTACGATGGCAACTCGAGAAATTTTGCCTGGTGTGGGCTTTGAGTTTCGTAAAGGTTATGTGGGTTTAGAGGAAAACGTTAACAAAACGGCGAGCGCAGGTTTGGCGGGAGCAAAGGGGGATTATAAGCGTCCGTTATTGAACGCCGCGGATCCCAAAATTAATGGTTTTCTCCTAGTACCGATTTAGTGAGGGCCGAACTAGTATTCGGGTGGGTGGCCACTGGGGAATCCTCGGTGTTGCATGTTTGTTTTTCTTTTGCTGTCCGTAATGTCATATGCACATAAGGCACGTACCTGCACAGAATTTATGCCGTGTTTATGGTCCTTCGAAATTCTGGTGGTCCCCTCCATGTAATTTGCAGGATGTTGTCATTCTTTTAACTGGTTATAGATCTGGTGTAAAGAACCCCTTGACGCAGAGTAAGACCTTTTGTACAGAAAACCCCTACCTGAATAAGCGCGCGTCTTGGTCATGCCGGGTGCTTGCTGTTTCTTTTTTGTACTGGCCCCTGACACCGGGCTACTGAGCAACCCCCAAAAGGCGACTTGCGCATTGCAGTTTTGTTTCGAAAATACCACTAACAAGATACGAGCGCTTCCCCGGACCCACAGCCCCAGTTCTAGGAGAGTCGGACAGCAAAGATGAGGTTCCTAATCGGCTCGACGTCACCGCTGGCCGCCAGAAGATTGACCTGCAGCGGAGGGACGGGATCAATCCACGACTCGACCACGACCTTCCTCCCAGACTTGGTCGCCACGCGGGTCCACAGCTCCTCCATGCTTTTGGTCGAATGTCGATAGAGCCGGCGACCCTCGCGGATGAACTCGTGGCGGCCCTCGGGCTCCGTCCCGCCGGTCCTGCCAAAGACCAGATCGTCGGGTGCGCCGCTCAGCAGCTTCAGCATGACCTCGACGAGCTTCTCCTGTTCTTCCATGGTCATGAGGTGAAGTACGTAGCTGCAGGTGATGATGGAGAAGTGCCCGTGCCAGTCCTGCAGCGCATCCGGGTCCAGCGCGTCGGCCTGTCGGAAAGTGATCTGCACGTCGGGGTCTTGGAATAGGAACTTGCCGGCCTCGAAGAAGCGCTCCTCTAGATCTATGCCATACAGCATGTTTTGGGGAGCTCCGGCGTGGGCCTTGGGATGTATAGGTTAAAATTAGCATCAATTCAAACATACCGTATTTTTCCCAATCTTTTCTCTTTTTTTTCTCTTTTTTTGGGGGCTTGTCCCGTTTGGGGCAGACATGAAGAAAAAGGGCATCCCAACCAAACTGCGCAGGTCTTGACCGATGGCACAACCAATATCCAGAAGCTTCTGACCCTGCTGGGTGCGGCGCACAGCCTCGTCGAACTCAGCATTCTTTCTCAGCTGCAGCTTGAGAAACACCCAATGACCAATGCAAGGGTAGGGACAACATTCCCAAGCCCGCTTACGCTGTTTTCGGGAGAATGTCAGCACTTTATGACCCTTAACAGTAGGGTCTTGTCAAAACATGAATAATAATGCCAGAGATTGCTTACAGCCTCTATGAGGTGCTGCTCTAGCTCGTCTTCGGGGATCTTGGAGTATTCGACAAAGAGCTTCTTCGCGTCTTCATCGAGAGGGAGTGGACTCTTGTCCAGCCATCGAGGCGTGTTGGTGTCTGTGTCAGTTGGGAGACCGCGCGAGGCCGCGATTTGGCTTGCTGTTCTAGCCACTGCTGTCATGTTTACTGTGTCGGTCAGTAGACGGGGAGTTTAGATACAGGGGGCTATCTCGGCTCACTAGACTTCGAGATTGGTTGCTTTAACAACTTTCAATACGTTCAATGGGAACCATGAACAAAAACACGGACAAAATAATACTTATGTCCCACTCATCATAAGATGTAGTTGACTTGTCACGTTCATCTCAATTCTGCGCCGAGGCCCACGTGAGAGTTTCACCTGGCCTTCAAGTCGGAAGGTGTCCAGTCCTGTCTATTCCCAGCAAACTATTACCAAGTAATAAAGTTCTCAGTGCCAAAGCTTGAACTGGCCGTCCTACGTACAGACAAATGCCTAGGATTGACCTGCAAATTTAAACCTATGACAGAGTTCGCTGGGATAAGCAAGTTGCAGTTGGGCGGATTTTACTAGTTGATAAAGATTTCTCATCCAGAGAAATTTGAACATGCCTCTAAAAGAAAAACCACAATGCACCGCTTTATTCCGCCATCCCGCTATTGAAGAGTGCGAGAAAACTAGAATCGTTCTAGCATCAACATGCAAAACCGAACCCTCGACAGAAAGCCACCGCATTGGCTCAAGACTTCGGAGAAACGGTTCACACCCGCGTGTTGGTGTGTTGCCACTAGACTAGTTTGTCAGTGACTAAAGCAACCCTAGCAAGGCACTTGCGCCATTCATTGAGCAGCCAAAGATGTTCCACAATAGCTGCACATCAAGTCAACTATGAAAAAAAAAAAAAAAAAAAAAAAAAAAAAAAAAAAAAAAAAAAACGCATAGCTCTCGCCGTAGGAAAGCCAGCATGTCGTGCCAACCCGCCCAAATACCAACAAGATAATACGTGTTGCCAAACATCACATCTGGCAAAAGCACTGTTGATATCTACCCTCCAATGACACCCCATTACGGGTGTAAACGGACGGAGTCAGAGCCAGACTCAGGTAAGAATGGCCAAGACCGAATCCAAGGAGAATATTGACCAATTCCCACTCATTGGCCTTGAACGTTCCACGATGAGCAAAGACGCAAGGAAGTGAATCAAGAATTTTCAAACACAAAAAAGACATTTCCGTTCCGGTTCCTCATATTAACATTATGGAATTACCAAGCCCGATAGGAACCACCAAGCTCATAACGCCTACCATCCCTCGACATCATTTTATCACGTCTCCAGTACGTCCAACTCGTCCTCTGTGGGCGGCATCGGCGTCTCCCTCAGCGGGATATCCTCTTCCTTGTCCCACGCAACACCAGGTCCATTGTAGCTCGGCTGCTCATTGTCCTCAGTCCCGTATTCCGTCGTCGTCGTCGAAAGCTGCGAGTCATGTCGCGTGGTCCTTGGGACCGCAGCCTCCCCCTCCCCCAAAATACTTTGCACAGGGCTCTTCCTGACCGGCATTGGGCTGTGGACCGTCGGCACCGACGCATGCATAATATACGTCGGGCTCTTGACCTGCCCGTCATGGTACACTTGTTCCATGGTAGCCTTGCCCTTACCCTGAGACCTGACACTCCGACCATCACTGCCATCATCATCATCGTCATCCTCTAATTTGAGACTGTCGCCAAGTTTCTGCAACAGCAACTCAGACTGCTGCTTAGCCAGTTTGTGAAGCTGTGCCACCGGGTCCTTGTAATGGCGTAGCACGTTAGCCAAGTTACACGGGCAGTACGCACGAGTCCACCGCGATCCATGCACACATACCCAGTCAGACTGCCCCGGCACGCCTTCGGCGGCCGGGAACAGCTGACGACGGCCGCCCTCAGGTACGGCGCTGCCTGTTCCGCCATTGTTTGCAGAATCGGCAGCGCCGCCCCAAAAATTGCTTCGCCGCACGGGCGCCGGCGTCACCGGAAGGCTGGGCCTATCGACAGGGAAGTCGGTAAGTTTGGTTGAACCCCGTCGATTCAGTGCAGCCTCGAACTCCTCCTGAGCCTCACGGGTGTCGTCGAGGTTGCCCAGGCTGAGTCCAGCAGATCGACCAAGAGTTCGCCTCTTTTGGCTTTTTTGGATTGCACCAACGTAGCGATTGATACCGGGTACATCGTCCCAGGCATTGGTGAGTGAAAACGACTCCCAGGGATTCGATATTTGCTGAATTGGTGGGCTGGTCGGTATTGGTCGAGGCTCCTCCAATGCTGGCTCAACTGATTCCTGGAAATCAGCGCTCTCTTCCACTGCCGAAGAGTTCTCGGCCCCGACGGGTCCGACATCATCATCAACAAAGACCCGCGAAGCCTGAGGTCTATTCACCTCCCACGGGAAGATCGCTGGGGGCTTCTGCTCCGGGGGAGCTGGTGGATGTTGAGGGACTTCATAGTACATGTTCTTGGGGGGACTCGGGTAGCGCTGGGGTGGGACAAACGCGCTAATGTCTGAAGACATCTCGTAATGCATCTTCGGGAAGTTGATTGCTTCCGGTTTCGATTCCGGTGGAGGCGGTTGCCTGACGATTGTTTTTATCCAAGTTAGTAACGGAATTTTCCCGGTGGGCATGGCGTTTCAACTAACCTTTGCGCATCCCAACTGGGTTCCATTGGCGGAGGTTGCGGCTTTTCTGGCTCTGGCTCGTGCGCTTGTTGAGGCGCTTGATGTTGCTGGTGCTCCTGATAGTGGCCTTGGGGAGCGTTAGCTCCAGGTCTGGATGCTGGAGAAGCAGCGCTGAAAAAGCAAGGGCTTGTAGGCTGTTCCTCGACTTGAGGAACATGGGAAGTGCCAGGGCTTGGACCAGGGGTATGGTAACCTCGATTATGCTCGTCTTGATGGTGGTGGTGATGGGATTCTCGGTGCTCGTGGGAATGAGGGGAATGCTCAGTGCGATAATTCGACAAGCTATTCTGACCGTTGTCATATGTATTCTGTTGTTGCGGTTGGTCTGGGTTACTCAAAGGAGACTCGTGAGACTCCTGTGTCGGTGAAGGCGGCTGTAAGGATATTTGTGGCTGCTCTCCGATAGGTACAGTATACGTGGATGGTGGTTGGTATTCTCCTCGAACAAAATGCTGGACGATTTCTGGCGGCCTCTGAACTTGCGGTTCATAAACAGTCTGCTCAAGGTGTCTGGGTTAGCAAGACCACGTTCAAAAAAAAAAATATCAAAGTAGTAAATGTCACTCGTTGAAGCAACTTACCGGCGCACGATAATGTCTGTCGTAAACAGCCCACCACCGGCCTACCATCTCGTCAAAGGGACCGCCGCCAGCGGTAGAGTTCCTTCCTTGTATCCACGGCTTTTCAGAGCCAATGAAGTGCACCATGTTAATGCTCGACTGGAAGTGGCGGTACGCGGGGACGTATTGGTAGTGGGCTGACGGGGTGACGTTGTAGGTGAATGAGATGCGGTTGTACGTGTGCCGGAAGTGCATATTAATAAGACCCTGATCTGCGCCGTCAAACGATATACCCCTCTCTGCCATAGCCATCATCGCATAGTAGTCACCCATGTTTGGAGTCAAGACCATGACGCCCGTGTTGAACAAGTCCGGCCATCCTATGTCAGGGGCTGCCGAGAAGGGGTGGGGGATCGCAAAGAGCTCGTCGGGTGCCCTGTAAGCGACCACGTCGGCGTCAATGTATACCAGCTTGCTGAACTGAGTCTGCTTCCATAAGTTGACTTTGGTGAAAGCCGAGTGGAGGTCGGGCCGGTTCATGAGGTACAAGTTCGCGGGGCGCTCATTACGTATGCGAGGGACGGGAATCACATAGTCGTAGACAGCCTATGCGGGAAATTGTCAGCAGTTAGTAAAAGCTTCATGCATTTCAGTCCCTTAGTCCCCCTACCTTTAGTTGCGTGATCACCTTGGCCGCCACGGTGTCGAGAGTGACCATGACAGCCAGCTTCCTTGTGGTGCCAGCATCGCGAAGCGAATGGGCAAGAACGAGTGCGCCTGGTGACCTGTTAGCAAAAAGCGCGGTGGATTAACTGGGATTTTCAATAAGCTCACCTGGCAAATAATTATCGCTCAGCAGAAGCTGTTTTGTCTCGGGTCGTTGGTGAACGACCGATCAGTCGTTAGCCGTGTTTACTTGGGACGCTGCAGAGTTCGGATCGACCAATCGCGTACCGTAATGTAGGCTTCCTCCGCGCCTCGCACAGCCATGATTTGTGCAAGGGAGACTTGATTTGAACTGCCAAAACGAAGCTGAAAAACAGAGAGTGAACAATGACAGAAAAAAAAAATTGAGGAATTGTAAAAGCAGGATCAATGCTGATATGCAGCAAGACAAAGGCCGACAACACAAGGCGATAAAGAGGACAACGAGGGGAAGCAACTTTGTTGTGATGATAACAATTGTGCCGAAGAGACGAAAAAAAAAATATTGGAAAAGGCGCGCTTCCGTAGTAGGATCGACAAAGCGGGTGCTAGCAATGGCAAGTGCGCCCGCGGCTTTGCAAGTTGGAGCCGGGTGTTTTGCGCTGCTGGGTGGAGTTAATTAGATGCAGCGCAACATCCCTGTAAATCGAAAGAGATGCGACAAGCAATAATTCCAGGCCGGCCTAGCTCAGCCTGGTTAGGAGTGAAGCAATTCTTTATCGCCAATCTTGATCGGGCAATTCAAATATATGCAACAATAGTTCCCTTGAGACTTGCATTGCATGAGTTGAACCAGCTCAATATTACTTATCAATTGATTGTGGAAGATGGCATGCTCAGGGCTGAGGACACTAACAAACAAACATGATTAAAAAAGCACGTTGTCACTGCAAGTCAAGGCTTTTTTTTTTATATGAGGTCGTAGCACACGGGTTGCTTTGACTACGCGCCAAAGCTTCCCTGTTCATCCCGTCACATTGATTACGGTATTCTGCATGCTGCATGTAACACACAAGACCATGTCATGTGTACTAAATTACATACAGACCGGGGAATCGTTGAGAAGTGGACCCTGGGGAGCCCAGACTTTTTGGTCTGCCACGAACGGAAACCACCCATGTCTGCGACACGCGTTAATTATAGCTGCCATCTAAAGCCCTTTTTTTTTTTTTTTTTTTTTTTTTTTGATTCCTGACTTGAATGTTCTAGGGTTAGATCCACCTACTAGACCGACGTACGGAACGACAACAACGAGCACGGTGGATATGTCCTGTCTGTCTATCACTCATCGTAGCTAGCTAGAACCTTCCGTAAAGGTACTTAGAAGTTAGAACAATTCGTATCGGACCTACTCTTGGCAATCCAATCTTTCCGCCGTGGATCCCATCAAGAAAGTCCCTTGCAAGTTGCGCGGTGCCTAACCCACCTCGAAAGGTCATGACTCGCAGTATCCGGGGCGTAACGGGTCCTCGAGGTCCAAAAAAAAAATAGCTGATCAGCATCACTTTGCGTCACAACTTTACCCACAGAAATAGCTACCCCGCATTACATCTACTACGTACACAAGCGAGATCCAATTGACGGCTATAAAGAAAGCTGCAACTCGTTTTACCAGCGTCAATCCTGCCCATGTTGTCCGTCACGAGCATAAGCGGTTAAATCGGTACAGATGGAAGATGCTCGTTGTTGCTACTGACATCAATTGGCGACCAATCAGGGATTTACCTGACCGTTGGGACGGATTCTGAAGGACATCAGTTGACTCTTTCTGCGCATCATGACGTGTTGGGCCGCCTTGCATCAAAGTCAACTATCTGCCCGTCCGTTCCTATGTCTGCAGCAAGGCACTTGGCACTAATGCAATGGGACTAGATGGGATTGGACTAATGTTCGTCGCTGCAGAATGAGACTGAGGTATCATCAGCCCGATGACCCTTTGGAAAAGAACCCTTGAATGCTTGAATGTCTCGGTGCCACCGCCGCATGAACCTTGAACGCCTCGTCACATACTGACATCAAATGTCCTTCTTATAGCCATGCTCCGGTTTATGGGTGGTCTCGTAATCTACATGGACATAGGCTCTCTCGACGTCCGGCAAGCTCTCTAGTTTGATCTGCAAATCCTCAGCCACGTCGTGGAGGACCCGCAGCGTCGTCTCAGCAGCCATCACAATATCAACTTCGGCGATCAACCTGGGGCCAGAGTGGTACACCCTGACCGTGTCAATCTGTTGGATTAGAGGCGAGTGTGTCAAGCAGACGTAGGTGATGAGCTGCTGCGTCTCGACGTTGGCAACGACGCCGACGAGTAAAAGAAACTCGGAGAAGGCAGTCCGCAGCCATAGCCACGAAATCACCACAGACAAGATGATTGCGCCCATTGGATCAACCCACCAGATGAGCTTGGAACCGCCTACCGAGGTCAGAATTCCAAACCCGTTGACAAACAGATCGTTGCGGTGGTCTTGCCAAAGGATTCGGATTTGCGAGTATCGGTTGCGCAGGGCCCACGTGTAAAGGAACAAGGTGAATTTGGTGCCAAAAGCCACACACACTGCGATCACGGAAGGCAGGTGAAAGTTGTTTCTCTCGTCGGACCCAATGCGCTCAGAGAGCTCCCGGGCCGAAAAAGCAATCAAAATTAAGGATACTGAGATCATCAGGAAACAAAAAACGATGTTTCCAACCGTCTCGAGGCGCGCCTTGCCCGACGGGAAGCGCGACGGGTCGACATGTCGCACGGCTCGGGCGGATAGGATAAGCGTAAGGTTGCTCAGTGGGTCAAAGACTGAATCCGCCATGGTCGTGAAGAGAGACAGTGATCCGGATGAGATGGCGGCGTAGGCTTGGAGTATCGAAAGAATGATGTTGGCAATGAAGGACCCCCAAACGCCAATTTGGAACTGCAGCAGCTCCTCTCCAGCCTCATAGCGGGCGTCAGCTCGATGGTCTTCTACAGACTTGAGCATCCGCTCGATGGTTGCATTCTGTCTTTCGTAGAAGCCCTCGACGCGACGTGCTTGAATGTTTGATTGTATCGGTCGCGGTACACATTTGCTCAGAAGTCCTCGGTGCGGGGCTTTGCTAGCCTGTGGCGCACTGCCCGCCGGCGAATCCGTTGGCCTCCGCGACCGAAGCTTTCTGGAGCTGTTAGCTTTGATCTGCTCGAGGTCCGAGGGCGTCTTGTAGGCGAGCGACAAGCCGTAAGGATCGCTCTCTAATGTCTGTCGAGGTATCTGGCCGCCATTGGCGATGGTGACTTGGCTCTCGACATCAGCACTGTTCAAGTTTGCAGCATGCCTGGCGATCGCCACTCCCCCGTCATTTCTGCCGGACTCTAGACCAACTTCTAGCTCCACAGAGGTACTATTGGCATATTGCTCGTTAAAGGATTGTCGGTGAGAGCCGGTAAATGGGCTTGAAGAATGCGTTCGCGATGGCAAGTTGAAAGCATGTGGGTGATGAGTGATGGAGTGGGAAACGTCCGGATCCATCGTTGCTGCAATCTGGTTGTTTGAGGGTTGAATGGTTTGTGTCTGGCTTGCGCTCGGAAAGCTGTGCGACAGGAGATTAAATTTGGCCGAGGGCTGGTGGGTGGCGGAACAGGATGGGCTGCCTTCGCAGCTTTTTGACTGTGGGTTAACACAATTAAATAATCCAGTAGCTCTCGTTTGCATATACTTTGATGGCGGTCTGCCAAGGATAGTGAGATGAACAACTAACTACCTCACCTAGTCTACTATGAGAATTGGAAGCTGAAAATCAGTGACTTGTTGGTCTCCCTCCATAAACTCACCGACGAGGCCTCCTACATTGGCAAGGAAATAGCTTGCTTGAGCTCGATTTGAGCTTGCCAAGCTTCCTGGGGCTTTGTTGGGGACAATTCTAACCGGCCTTTCCAAGGAATCTTTACTCCTTTGGGAATGATCCACAGCGTCCCTACAGGTCTTGCGGTGCAAAAGCAACCTTGCACAACAACTATGCTAATACTCTGATTGGGTCAAGCGGTTGTCTGCCGATAATGGGAAGGTTTGTTCATGGACGTCACCAATGATACCATTGACGGGGTTGTCATAATGCTTGTACTATCCGCATGGTCACTCATATAGTGTATTTACTACCTTACCTAATTCAATTGACTGTAATATAAAATCTTCCCGAAAACAAAATAAAACAGTCCAAACTTTCAGCTGTCCTATCATAACCAGCCCTATTTATTGCTGAACGTTAGGGTGGCTGTCACGGAAGTGTTGAGATGAGATTATCAGACACATAATTTTGGGCGCAAACTTTGTGTTTGAAGATTCTTCTCTTGAATTTGGCATGATTGTTACACTTTGCAAGGACAACAGACGAGAGGGAAAGGCTTCCTCATGACTGATATTTGCCTGCTACGTACCCACGGATAGCTGACTTGCTGAGAACGTCCAGGTTGGGCAAATAGAGCATGAAGACATGCGGGGTTAGGACGGCTGCCAGGCTGGCATGCACCATGGGCTGTGGAAAGCTAATAGCAAAAGGGTAGGGCCAACCTATTTGGCCGAGAAACAAACAATGCCCAACACTGGTCAATTCCAGTCCAAATTATATTCATTACACACGCGTGAGCCTCACGGCCTTAGTTCCAACTGCCCTGCTATATTGGCCGCACTAACCGCTAATCTGCTAACATCTTGGATCAATTTTTGATTCTCAAAAAATATAAAAAACAAAAAATAGAAAAGGATGGAAAGCTGTGTAATTGCGCAGTACATGGATCGCAGTCCGACAATATCTGCGGCATGATACTTACAGACCTAGATAAAAACATACATAAGAGTAACTTTACTGGCTTAAACCCTCGTGTTTCCCCGGCATGAAGCATAATGAGATTAAATTTGGTTTGATGGATAATAATAACTTGAAACGCATATACTAGTAGCAATATCGGCAAATAAGACTCATATAGGAGAACATAAGAGTATTTGATACTTCGATAGTGAAAGTCATGAATGTGGCAAACGGCACTGTGTGCTTTTTATATTAATGAGCTCGGTTGTTGCCGAGTCATTGTTTGGTTGCGAGCGAGACACACCAGCTTCTATAAATATGTTAATCTCCTTCCTCCACTTCCGCTGAAAGCCCAAAAGATCACCTCATCTAAACAGTAATGTCACAGCGAAGAGCGCCGTTGCAGCTGGTTGCTATGCAAGACTTGAAGGCAGCATCACCGGTCTTGCTATTGAAGCAGTCCTGATGGCACAAAGTACACTATAAAATCGTCAATGGTTTGTCAGTTTGCTGCTTCTGCGTCATCTAAAACTCGGCTGAAGACTCTTTTTCTTTGTACTGGTGTGTTGGGAGAAGGATACATACCTCCTGTCGCGTACGCTGGCGGGGCTCGAGTACAGAGTCAACAGTCGGGGCGGCAAGGGCGACGGTGGCGAAAAGGGTGAAAAGGATGGTGGAGAACTGCATTTTGCCTGTTTTTCGTGATGAAAAGATCAAATAACTTCAGCCGGTGAAGATAATGAGTAAATAAAAGACAAGTCTAGCTTGTTGGATGGAAAATGTTTGTGTCGAGGAAGAATGGAATTTGTTTGAGTAGTGATGTGTGTGTGAGAGAGAGAGAGAGAGTAGATGGGCATGTTATTAGTAGTGATGGTCAGCTCCCTTTATAGATTCTAGATATCAGCACAGACAAGGCTCTGGTTCAAATGCTGTCTGCCAAGATACTCACAGACTCAAGGGTTTCCTAGAAAAAGACCCAGATGTCAAGCATGACTTGGTATGAGTAAATCTAGGTATTCATTTGCATATCCGGTGGACCAACCCAATATTTGCTCAATCCTCACTATCTCTTCCGAAACAGTTTCAGCTGGGTAGATATTTTAAGTCCTGGTGGACTAGCTACTGGAGTATTTTCCTTGCAAATCCCTGTTAAGCTTTTGTTCCATGTCCGGCCAAAGGACGTCAATGTATTTCTTTCTTTCTGGTTGTGGAGCTATCGCCGGCCACTACCATTGTTCCTAGCATTATGAACCCATCAGCGTTGTTTTCGGCCTTTGCGCTGGCTTTGGCGTGAATTGCTGCAACTAGATCAGAAGCTTTTCTTTTTTTTTTTTTTTTTTCACCGCACGTTGTAATCTTTAGTCATACAGATTGACACCTATCAACCCTTCAAATCACGAGTCAGAATCTCGCTTGGCGAGACCTCAAAACATAACGCAGCTCTTGGTAAGGTTTCGGGCTTCAACCCTGAAATGGACTGTATAAGTCAATGCATAATCGACGTGTGGGGAGATGTATCTCTGATATGGCAAGTGGAAACCGCGTGGCTAGCAAGGTTGGTTGATCACAGCGACCGCCAAGAAGGTTAAGCTTAAAGGATGAACCAAAGGTGGTCAAATAGACACAGGAGACGAGCGATGAAGAGCGAAGGCCCAGGTTGTAATTCATTGCCAGTTCGGAAGATCAATGGATATTTACTTATTCATGTTCAAGTTAAGCGAGATTATAAAACTATATACGAATGAATGAGTTTCTCGGGGACTTCGAAGATGCTCTTCTTGCCACACAGGATGCATCGTTGATTCAGTCTTGATAGTTTTTAGTCGATTTTCCATGTCAACAATGGCCCACCACTTGAGTCGATCGCACCTTGGAGTCAGCACTGATAAGCTGCGTGTTGCGACGTGTTCAACACCGCTGCTATGGTACTTACTGTACATTCTCGCAAGTTGAATAAGTAGCTTAAAACTTACGACTGCGGACCCCTTGTCCTCCAGATGAGAGCTACTTTGACATGGACAATGGGCAAACAAAGTCTCATCCCGGCCACACAAAAGCCGAGTAAAGTTTCACCGATTGCATGTAACAATAGGGAGAAAAAAGCTGCTGGGCGTTTTCTGTCATATGATGCTTCTGCCGCTAAACTCGCATTGGCCCCGAGTCTTCGGCCATCAAGTCAATCACCTGATACGTCTCCCTTTCAAACAGAGCGACCCAGTCTTCTATGGTCCTGATGGCTCACAGAGATACATGGCCCTCAGGAAGTTGAATCGAAAGCAAACTTTACAGAGATGCGGTGAGCACAGGGTCTTCTTTCCCGGAGAGATGGACAGTCTGACAAGGGCCATCTCAGGTTCTGTCTGTTATTGGCGTGGTGTTTACCGGATGTAGCATCCTGTTTTCTATGTGAATAGTATTCGTCAAAAGTCCCCAGAAAGTGAAATCCAAGCAATTAAGCAGGACTTTGGATTGGCAATTTTTGGCTGAAGCAGCAACAGTCCGCTTAGGGGAGGGTTTGCTATACCTATTCCTAACAAGACTAGGAACAGCCCTTTGTAAGTGCAGCAAGTGGCGGTAATGGGTACACTTTCGGCTTCAAACCAGTTGAAGCTACTCCAAGTTTACCATGGTTCTCGAACCGAACACGATACCGTATCACATGAACCTCAGAGGCCCAAAATGGTGATTCGGACTAGGTGTTCTTCCTCTCTGGTAGTCCACACTATTGCAAATAGACAAAAGTATCACCCATGCTGCATGAGTAAGCGATTCAAGATTAAAGATAAACGAGCCTGCTGGATATCTCTTCCGAATCAGTCAGTGTCACGAGGGCTTTGACGCAGGAAGGTCAGACACTGGGTATTTGATACTACCGTGTCAATCTCGAAAGCCTGGACTGATTTTGCTTGCAAAGAAAAGAAAAAAAAACAGCCAGAAAGTGCCTTTTGTCCCAGAGGCTACAATCTGGCAGGCACATGGGATATTACTTTTCCCCAGTATTGTATTTTGCCTTTGATGGCCAGTCAAAGCGCCAGCACATCCTGTTTCATGCCTTTCGTGTCACAAAGTATATTTCCTCCATTCAATGCGACCTCTGTATCAAGACTTCAAATTCATAAGTCCTGGATGACTACCGAGACCAAGTCCAAGGGCCTCGGGTTGGGTTGAGCAACTTGAGCTCCGGCAGCTATCAGATGTTCACCAAGGCATTTGCGCATCTCTTATAAGGGCTTTATAAGGTCCGGCTCGAGGGTGGTGCTCTTGCGAAATGGGATCGTCGCCTTGGTGTTACGGCTTTTGAACCAAGATCAAAAAGGGACGAATTATCAGAGTCAGAGAAGATGGTGAATGATGTATCCTGGAAGCCGGGCCGATATCGTTTTCGGAACTAAGTTGTAGAGTCTTTTCCTCTAGGTAAAATGAAGCTGCGCTTGTGGAACAACAACAGGTTCGCAGCAAAATTCCGGCGAGAGGGTTTGCTTGTTACTTTGAGAAATCGGGTTGTGGGAGTCGTGGCCCGTTTATCGCCTGACAGCAAGGTCTCGATCCTAGCTGCGGCCCGAGTGGCTGCTCCCGCGAAATACGGAAAAAAGTTTCGCTCTGTATTTCACAATTTTGTCCAGTTCCCTCTTAGGCTTTGAGTGTTGTGCTTAGTTAATACGGTATTAATGTCGCTTCCCCCTTTTCATTTCTGGGCTGCCGGTCTTGTACAAAGAACTTGGTGATCAGCTCTCATTGCAACGCCTAGCATGCAAACTTGGATGCACACGTAAGCAATCCGTCTTCATTGACTAAGTTTCTTGCTGTATGGCCCTAGTTGCACGGCTTTCGTTGTAAATAGTATCTCAAAATCGCCTTCACCGACAGGTAGCCCTGATTATCTACAAGATCATACCACCGTTGGCACAGACGACCTGACCCGTACACCAGGCCGCGTCAGGCGTACAAAGCATACCGACGATTCCAGCAACCTCACTCGGGTACGCAGGCCTGCCGCCGCTCGTCTTGGCATCCTCGACAAGCCCCTGTGCGTCGATGCCCTCCCTCGGCCTCATCAGCGGCGTGTGCTCGATCCAGCCCTTGATCTGCGCCTTGAACTCGTCCGTGTTGGACGCGTACATGGGCCCCAGCACGGGTCCCGGGTTGACGGCGTTGACGGTGCAGCGTTCCGAGAGCTCACGGGCCCAGGTCCGCGTCATGGCCTCGAGGGCGGCCTTGGTGCCGCCGTAGACGCTCTGACCCACGAAGCCGGTAGCGCTGGACACGGAGGACAGGTTGACGACGCGGCCGGAACGGTCAGTAGGCAGGTACGGCTCCGCAGCCTGCATGAGGAGCAGCGGTCCGAGAACGTTGACCCGGTACGTCTTCTCGAACTGCTCAGTCGTGAGGTCCGGGATCTTGTCGTTGAGGGCGATGCCGGCGTTGTTGACGATGATGTCGATCTGGAAAGGTCGATCGCTGTTGGCCGAGGTGAACTGCTCCTTGGTAAGTTTGATCAGCTCAGCGGGCCCGCCTGGGGTGCCGAGGTCAGCCTGGACGATATAGGTCTTGATGCCGTGTTGGCTGATCAGGCTGTCGGACAGCTCCTTGGTGATGGATTGAGACGACGAGGATGTGTAGTTGAGAACCACATCGCTGCCCTTCGCGGCCAGATTGGCAGCGATGGCAGCTCCGATACCTGGGATCTAGGTTAGCAGATGGGTACTTTTTGAGAACTTACTATGGTGTTTCAAAAGGTGGAATATTAAATAAAGCTTTTACCTCGAGAGGACCCCGTCACCAACGCCAGCTTTCCCTTCAACAGGCCCGCCATGACTGCTGCGTATCTCCGCTAATCTAGTGATGAGTGATGAGAAGCAAGTATATCTGTCTCTCTGATCGGTTACCAAGGGCACTTGAAGTAGCACTCTGTTGAGACACTGAATGGATGGTAATATAGTATTGGGAAGGCAGACTATGAATATCTAGGATGGAGAAAACATCCTCGAAATTTCGGACGGCACACAAGCTCAGTTAAGTACATAGTGTCGTCCGCAATTATCCACCAGCCGATACGCGACGAGACGGTTGCACCCGATGGGAAAAGGGCTCATGAGGAAGTCTAGTCGATGGATTGTGGTGCTCTCAGAGGCCCGGAATGCCCCGCAGTCGCATACTGTTCAAGCTTCACTGCCCCGCGGTTGGGTTAGCTGGCCCTGGCCCGCCCCCACAGCCTTTTGAGCGCTCGGCCGATTTCAGGCCGACATCCGACTTTGTGCAAAGGTGGCGTACCCTTGTTCAATTTTGACGCTTGCCAAGCCAAAGCACTTTGTCGGAGACTTGTGGCGTGCCGTTCCGAGCTCGAACTGCTTTTTTTGGAGCTCCACGAAACGAAGCTATCGCCAGTCCTATCTGTTCTGCAATCTTATGTCTAGGAGTAGGTTTGCAGCCCCGCGAAAACGACGCGAGCAAAAACAGCTCGGCTTCCAATCGATCGAGCCCTAGATTTAGCCTTTCGCGCCCTTCATTACCTCGCTGCGTAGTGCGCAAATTGGACCAGACCCCGCTGCGGTCACCAGAAATTAAGTCATCGACGCCAGCCTTGCGTTGTCACATACAACAAGTGTTCGCGCCAACAAAGCCTGCTGCACCTCCGTCAGAATGGATATCCGCGTCATTAGATCCAGCGATATCCCGCTGATACAGCATGCCAACCTCGAGAACTTGCCCGAGAACTACTTCCTAAAATACTACCTCTACCACGCGCTCTCATGGCCGCAATTATCATACGTGGCCGTCGACATCTCACGGCCCAAGAAGACGCCATACGACTACCCCAAGATCGTAGGCTACGTTCTCGCAAAGATGGAGGAGGACCCTTCCGACGGCATCCCCCACGGCCACATCACCAGCCTGAGCGTGATGCGCACGCATAGGAGGTTGGGTATTGCCGAGAAGCTAATGAGGCAGAGCCGTGAGTGATACCGGAACTATGCAAGTATAATATATGAGGATAACCATGACACTGACCTGGCCGGCTGGGGGAATTTGAAATACAGAACAGGCAATGGTCGAGACCTTTGGTGCGCGCTACGTCTCCCTGCACGTGCGTGTCTCCAACCAGGCCGCCATCCACCTGTACCGCGACACCCTGGGCTTCAAGAACGAGAAGACGGAGAATAAGTACTATGCCGACGGTGAGGACGCGTACTGCATGAAGCTGGACCTCGACTTCATCCGCGATCAGCTGCGCCAGGAGACCGAAGAGGAGGCCGACGGAGAGGCTCAGGACGAGGGTGAGGCTGTTGGTGACGTTGGCAAGGACCCCAAGACGGCCAAGAAGGGCAAGGCTGGCGAGGATGCGGACAAGATGAGGAAGGTCAAGGTTGGTAGGGCGCTGGGTGTCGGTGAGCTGGTCGAGAGGGTGGAGAGTAAGTAGCGGACTGGGCTACTTTCGATGGGTATGCAAATATCGCGTACCCATGCACTGGCACCTATTCATGGGATGGATTCTGATTGTTTGTTCAGTCTTCCATGGATGGATCTCTTGAACATATATTATCATCACCTCGGCCATTACCGTACCCAGTGGCAAGAAACGAATTAACGCCAAGACGCCAAAAATTTGGTGAACAAAAAAGGCAAAGAAAGCAACCAAGGACACAAAGTTCTCTATGGAAACCCCTCCGCCTAAATATGTTCATCAGGCTTCTCGCCATGGGGACATGTTCACGAGGAAACCATTGCGAGTGCAATTAATATACTCAAAAGTATTACTACCTCAACTTGTATCTCCTTTCGAAAAGGGCCTAATGGGTGGATAGACAAAACAAAAACTTACAACATCGAGGATTCCCCAGTGGTCACCCAGATGAGTGCTAGTTCGGCCCTGGGACACTTGCTCCACATGCTTGCTCCTAGGCAAGGAATCAACCGTCAGTGGTATTCGCCTTATAGACCTACACGTGACCGATGACGCAAAGGATGGCTATGTAGCGTGTCCCTGAACCTAGAAACGAGCCAGGTACAAATCTCTCTTCTCCAACGCAATAATATAATACAGTCATCTCTGTGCATGTTATTCTAGCACTAACAGCAACAAATTTCTTGATAAAGGGAAGAAAAGCAACCGATCTGGTCGCTATCTCATTGTAGAAGAACTTTGACAGTGAAGCTCAGCAAGGGACCGACAGCAGCCCCAGATGACAGATTTCGGGCTTATTTTATCTTTGTTGTAATTATGGGATATCTGCAAACCGATGGCTTGTTGCTGATTCTGCTACCTTAAAATCACATCACCGGCCAATAATACCCTTTAGGATTAAAAACCAAAGTCCTTTAAAGTAGTAACTTCCTTTTCTTTCTTTTTGAGATATTCTGTTTCGTTATCGCAATGATATGGCAAAACCTCTATCGCTCTGGCTTACCTTGACTTATGGATTATTACTACAGTCTACTATCCCCAGTTCGCCGAACCCGACTCTTCAAACTATGCTGGAATAGTGAATGAAAAAAAAATATCATGCGCCTTGATTCCCTTCTGCTTCTTTGGCGTTTTGAACCAATCCTGCCCTCCCAAACTTGGTATTGGAGAAAAATTTGTCGATATTTGGGATCCGCGGCGTCCAGAAAACGGAGGTCTTCGCCTCCCAAAACGGACGCTCCTGCTTCCCTCTGCTCCCTACCAAGCCTCAACTTGCCATCCTTTGTTTTTTTAAAAAAAAAAAAAAAAACAAAGTACCTGCTAAGGGTCCGTTTATGTAGGCATCCAGACGCAGTAGGTTTTCAGCTAAGCGGCCTCCATAAACGGGCAGAGCACCCCCCGAAAGCCCGCGGGTGCTAGTTGGTCGGGCTTTTCCGCGCGTCCAAACGATAGGCGGGATGGTCATGAATTTTGGAAGGGTCGTATTTTGGAAGTTCGTCGAACTCGCAGCTCAATATAACTCTGGCCAAGTGCACGACCTCCTTTTGCGCCTGCTCGGCGTCGATGCGGACGTCGTTTTTGTCCCCATCCCAAGTAATGGCGCCGACTTTGGCGCCTCCGTCTTGTCGGTCTAAATCGTCGCTGATGCCTTCGAGGTGCAGGATGTAAATCTCGTCCCCGGTCCAGCTCCGGACGAAATGGACAGAAACTGACCCGTCCTTGTCCGTATGCTTCTCGACCACGACGTCCCACTTGTCGTCCATGTCTTCGGCCTCCAACCCGGCCATGAGTTTTTCGACGTCCTTTTTGCTGATGCGGATGCCCCAGGGCGCCGTCAGTCGCTCGTTCATGGGCGTTATATCACGCTCTTCGTATGCCGCCATCGATAATCTGCGCGTAACGAAGCTGCGGGATGGCTGTGGGATTGGTGTGCGAGGTGTGCGAGAACGCACGGGTGGGCTACAAGTTGCGAAATATGCCTTGAGATTGAGGGAGCAGACAAATCTAGCCGCCGACGCTTTTAAACTCAGAGCGTAACTCATTGGGGCCAAGCCAAGTTGAGAGATGAGTTTTTGTCATCGTCATCATCGTCATGATTGGCGGGCCTGGATTGTTTATTTATAACGTTGTTGGACAGGCTGGATAGTACCAAACCTAAGTAGGCAGGTAGGCGGGTATGCTGGAACTCCTGAACCCCTGAACCCCTGTACAGCAGGCACCTTTTGCAAATAGGTGTTTGGCTGATTACTTGGAGGCTGCACGTACGAGGCACAGCGCCCAAGTGATTAACAAACAACTACAGTAATTAAAAACAAAGAAAAAAAACAACCCTTGAAAGCAAATTCCAGCTTATAGAGGAAATATCTCAATCCTGTATTTCATATGTGTAATAAGTACGTGATATGGTTAGTTAATTAGATAAGTCGAACGTAGCCATATTGTATTCCAACACAGCTACAATTGCACGCCATTTTCTTGATTTGCAGGACAGAAACCAAAAGTCGAAGACGACGTATTTTGAATCAATATTCAACTTTATCTGTGTAATTCCATATATTTATGCGAACCCATCCCTTTGAATCTATATACTCTGTGAACCCACTTTCTTGTCCGATTTGTCGTAAATCTAAGTTAAATAAGTGTCCGTGTATTTGTTGGCCAAAACCATGAGCTGCAATCCGGCTCGTTATGCTCAGTTACATTGTTAGTTGCCGCCACTGGGGGGTGACGCCGACTTGTAGTTCGGGTTGTCGATCGACGTTCTCGTCCCCTGGCTGATAAAGTCGACTTTTTTAACGGTTTTCGACGGGATTGAACCATCGACTGAAATTTCTTGCTGGTTTGCATATTTGTTCTTCATTCTGCGGTCCTCATAGGCCTTGTTAACGTCCGTTGTGGGAGGAGGGTCCAGGGCACCCCGATCGATCGTGAGAAACGTCCCGGATTTCCTCCTCTCTTTGTTTTTGTTTACGAATTTGCCGGCTTGCTTGGCCGATTCCGAGGTTGAGATCAGAGGGGTTCGATCGTTGCCTGGTCCAAGTTCTCCGGTGGTCTCGACGTGCGCTCTCATCGTATCAAACGGGGTAGCCAAGTGTATGGGACCGTCGGGGTGATAGGCGCCTTTCGGCTTCACTGGCTCTCCTTGAAGCACCCCCTGTCCCACCGCTTTCGTACTACCTCGAAACACATTATTTTGAGCGGGCTCTTGTTTACTCGAGGAGGCTTGTGCGGCTTTTGCGGCCTCTGGCTGTGCAGGGGTCTTTGATGGGGAACCTGCGGGCACAGGCACAGGGATAGGAGCAGCGGTGGCTGCCAGAAGCAGGCTCAATAGAGCCATGGCCTTAGAGAAATGCATTTTTCTGGTTTCTTTTCGGTTGGTTCAGGGGAAGAAAAGGCAAAAGTTGGCAAGCAGCGTTGGGTGGCAGTTATCCGGTGGCGGTTATGATAGAACAGTTGAAGGAGTAAGAATAAGGCGTTGAAGGGAATATGGGAAGATTCAATGTCAGGATGAGGCGATGCACTTGTAGAGGTTTGAAGCTGGTAGAGTAGATGAGGATGGAAGCTGTATACCAAGAGACAGACGGTTGAATAAAAGGCATGGCTGCAGCTCTTTATACATCTCGACAAAGCCTTCAAAACTGCTTCGCGTCCGCTTACTGTGGCGGTTTAACTGTTACTTACACAGACGACTGTGATCGTAGTAAAACAGCCGACTTACCGGATGCCCTCGTCGTGTCTTGACCCTTGCTGGCCGTGGCAGGACATAATCTTGTCAGATCTTGTTGTCTGCCCTTGCTCTCTTCCTTCTGGTCAGCACGTGGTCCATAGTAAGAAGTGGGATCACCAACATGTAGTTGTAAGTTGCGGCAGTGCGCTTTCCAAGGGCTGTCTATGGGCAGTGCAGGTGGCTCAGCAATATACATCTTTTGCGCCTAAGCCTAAGAGCAATGTTTTTATCACTAACATCTAGCAGGGTGACAATGGAAATGCTGGTCCCTACTAGGGGATTTGTGGTTGGCAGCTCCTTTCAGCGCGAAATTTTACTGTCCAGTATTATTGCTTGCCGAGAAGGGCACTTGACGGCATGGGAATCGGGCGACTACCCAATACAGGAAGCCGACAAGTATAGTAAACTCTCTCTGCCTCCGGGCTTGTTCTCGGCAATGGCACTAGGGATTGTGCCTTGATATACCATAAGCTTACGCGAGAGATAATGGGCGTCATTTGTTTGAAATATGGATGCCCTCCGCAGGCAAATTTCCTTTTCGAGATACACAACCAAGGCAGCGTATCGCTGGCGTGCTCTTGCGACTTTGGCGCCAGAGCACGCCTCAAATTAACCCGTAGCGGGCTTTTGCTACTTTCAGAAAGTCCCCGGGCCTTTTTCTGCAAGGAGCTCTAGCTCTGTGGGGACGCGTTATTTTGGGATGTACAACAACTCTTGTAAGCGAATTGCAAGAGCACAACAAGAGCCTTGAAGAAACTCAGCGATCCTGTCGATACCGTAGAGAGTCCGTAGGTTGGGGCAGGCTGTCTGAGTAGCTTGCTAGAGTGATGGGTCCAATAATGCCCGTAAATACAAAATAACGATACGTCTGAAACGAAGCAAATGGGTTGATCAGGTCTCCACGGGAGGACCTGAGTAAAAAAAAAAAAAAAAAAAAAAAAAAGCCAAAGTCCAGCCAGAAATCGTGACGAGCTTTGAATCCTGGGTGCGGGCACCATAAAACAACTCTTCTAGGCGAGTTGCAAGAGAACAAAAAAGTCTTCCAAAAATCAGAAATCTTGATAATCCTGTAGTAACGTAGAAAGTCTGTAGATTGATTGATTCTATCTAGTTTTGTTTATGGGATCGCTAGAGATCTTAAGATAAAAAAAAAAAAAAAGATAGAGATTCCCGTATGACTTAGCGAATGCACAGATATTTTCCTGCAGATCTTAATTACGTTGATTTGCGCATGGAATTTTTGTCTAAGTACATTACTTAGACTAGCTTAGAAGCAGTTTTCCTGAGTTTCGTTACCCTTTCAGTGGAATAGTACATAGGGCTATACCCACTGGAATAAATATACTGGATCCCGTAGGTAAACCCAGTGAAGGCACTTAATTCCCCGAAGAGCGGTGGAGCCGCATGACCCACACGTCTGGCCAATGGTCACCCTAAAAACGATCTGAAAGGGCAACGTAAGACCAAATTTGGTATCTAAGCTTCCAAAGACGGAAGCTAACTGCTTGGCTACGACTCATGCCGAGAACTTTTCGGTTAATCGTCGCCGCATCGGCGTGTTGTTACTCTTAAAGAGAGAAGCTTTCTTGGCCGCTTCCCACACCAGATCCTACGGCTTTTTGCCATGGAGCCTCCCTAAGCTTTTTTGCAAAGTCCTTCGCTAAAA
The DNA here is from genome assembly GCF_004337985.1 of Pyricularia pennisetigena. NCBI lineage: Eukaryota > Fungi > Ascomycota > Sordariomycetes > Magnaporthales > Pyriculariaceae > Pyricularia > Pyricularia pennisetigena. Next base: position 1,868,866 of record NC_043742.1, read on the forward strand.
GCTGGAAAAAACCGCCCGATCAGCTTTGGAATCACTACATTGGGTCAGGGCTCGAAGATTTGCGATCGCGAAAACCTACAATGTCTGCATCGCCTGGCTTGAGTGTGATGATACCCATTAAAAAGCAAGAGGCGATTGGGCCGTATTCAGCGTAGCCAAAACTGGACTAGCTGTGTCGGCAGCAAAGTAGGGGAAAAGCTGCCATGTATTCGAGATTTCGCAGCGGGTATGATCAAATAGACGGCCAATCGGTCTCTTAGGGAAGTGCTTATCGATCAAGTGGGTATGAGCAGCAGTCGAGTTATATCTATGAAAAAAAAAAAAAAAAAAAAAAAGACAAGTTCTCACCCGGATGAAAGAAAGCCCGTGTGGTCAGTACAAAGCCGCCAACAGCTTGAGATGGATCAGGTAAGATTGTGGGAGAGATTGTAGACCGGGCACAGCGAAGAGAAGAAGACAAAAAGAATGAAAAAGAAAGAAAGAAAAATCCTAGGCCCTTGCTTATCATCAGCAGATGCGTCGTCAACCATCGTGCCTGATTTGCCATGTCATTTCTTATATGAGTCTGCGACACTTATCTTTTAATCGGTCTCTATTTCCATCATTTGGCGAGAGCAACTCTGTTGTAGAGCAGATACCGCGACAGGGCAGAAAATTGGGGTTAAGGAGTATATCTTATCAACCAACCTATTCCAAGCTACAGGAGGCCATCTTACGCTGGTTTTTGTTTGTCTGATTATTTAATATAGAAGACCTGCTTCTTCTGAGTGACAAACTCAATGTCAGTCTAGTCGGTATATGCTGCGTTCCTATATAATTTTGTTCGTGGGAGACGGTCTTTTGGGGGAAGGACTGTGAGGGATCGTCAGTAATCTCCCCTCAGATTTCGCACCAAAGCTGTCCTCTTGTTCTGACGGTACATGACCCGGTACAGGGCTACACTCCAGTGTACTATACATACATTGGGGGCCATTTCCCCGACATATCAACATGGTAATAACCATGTTTGCTGTTCTTAGCAAAACAATTTGTGCCCTACTGCTCTGCCAAAGCTGTATCAAAACGTGGCACATACATACAAAGTAGATATTCCATCTCAGATTTGCCATAAGCCATGTCACAATCTTGCAGCAAAAACTCACACCAGTGTTCCAGCCGGGGTTATCCAGCCGCTTGGGACTCTCTTTTGGTAATTTCGCCAAGCGCGCTACGGGAAGAAGAACAAAAAGGCCCTTTTGACAAGATCACACAGCCACAATAGCCACTATCACGCTGAGAAATACCTCCATTCCAGGCCTATGGTTGCAACAACTACAGTGGTTGAATTGGCAGCTTATCAGACTCAGCCAAACTGACTCCAATCATGAAGCATTAGATAATTATGATCATTGCTATAAAACTTCAACCCTGCAGCTGGAAAAAAGTGCCAACACCCAAGACCTGGGGCAAACAAGCTCGCGTCCAAAGAAGAAATACAAAGACCAAAAAGAAGCAAAATGACCGAGACGCGAAAATCTTAGTGTAGGTAATGCCGATCACATCGGCTCTAGCGCAGGGATGTGAGGATAAGTGCGGTTTCCCACGAGATTGGGTTGGACGAGAAAGCCAACAAGTAACGTTCAACTCATCTAGCTGCATTGCATCTGTTGAAGAACAACCATGCCCAAGAACCAAGCATACTGCTTTTTATTTCCTTGATTTTGTTATTTTTCTACAGACATACAAGATAAATGTTCATTTTACGCTCATTTCCGTTCCATGATAATGTACGGTACAGCCTTACTGCTTACAATGACAACGGCCCGAGAAATCAGAGAATTTGCCCCTGGGCGTTTTTTTTTTTTTTTTTTTTTTTTTTTTCTTCTTTTTTTGGCACATGGCGTCGGCATGCTACCCATGGCTGATGCATCATATGTACCTATGCAGGCGAGCATGTAACCTTGGAGCATAACTGCAATTGACATTATTCAGATCCGGCATTGCTCACGACTTCTTGTAACTTTCATCGATGATCGTCTACCTACTGTAGAAAAAGTCGTCGCGTCCTAAGCAACATACGGTCAGCAGTTATATGGCAAGATCATCAAAAAATGATAGAATCCTCGCCGTTACAGTCTCCAAAAACGTTGAATCGCCTTTGCTGCCGTGATGGTGATTGCTTCATGGCTCGGATGCGGCGGCAGAAGGCTCACGATACGACATGTGGCGCTCTGGGATCTTGCACCTTCAGGCTCTGTTCACCAGAACAGGAACATACGCCCTGCTGTTGCCATGTCTCATTTCGTTGTATCCCACCCAGCCAGTGTTTGGATCAGGGCGAAGTGGCTGGCACCGAGATGTGATAGGACGCCTCTCAGCCAAGTCTGCGAAAGAAAGATTCTGGAAGACTGGCTACCTTTACAAACAAGGTTGGGGAAAAAAAATACAAGAAGCAATCTCGCAGGACAGCTCACCGCAGCTGCCAGTCTTCCAAGAAACGGGACTGTGATGTCCAAGGTGTGCCACTTTCAGCTCAACACCTCTTGACCATCATCTTTTTGTGCAGCTTAAGCCCAGATGGCCTTTTACCTGAGAACCAACATCTCCTGCTTTGATAGTTTTGCACCTGTGCTCTTTGTGCCATCGAATCCCTGCAATGAGACTGAAAAATACATATATATCCTGCCCGTCGGATATCCGGCATGCGGCCAAGCCCGATTGTAGTATGCCCCCATCACGCACATCAGCGCGCAGCATTGCTATGATCCACGGTACCCGAAAGATATCTTGCAGATCTTGGCCTCCCCATTTCATGCGCGGGGGAATTGGATGTCGTGCGCGAGATTGCTGCAAGCCTGGGTATGAAGAAAAAAGAATCCGTGACCAGGGCCGCGGGACTAAAAGCTCTCGCGCCAATCCGCTACACGGGCTGCAAGCCAAGCAAATATAAATCTCCCAGCCACACATCAGGAGACCCTCCTGATTGTGGATATTCATGCCCCCCGGCATATGGGAGACATTTTTCCTAGATGGCTTCAAATCTCTTGTCAGCCAGGGGTGGAACAGCCTCTCTTTGCCCAGCGGAGACGTTAATGTACACTCCCTTTTTCAGGTCTTTGTTTTTTTTCTTTCTTTCAAAGTCAACGGTTTCTAATTCTGACCATGAGCTGAGTGTTTTTGCCATGCATGCTGACCATGTCGGCATCTTTTTGGACCCTTGGGCTTTAACCAGCAAATAACTCATCAAGAACCTCGTCGATCCGATCTCGAGCCTATGTATACTGTCAGTCACACCGTGGATACAAAATGTTAATTCTATGCCGTTATTATTCAGCTCGTGTAGGCCTAAGAAAAATAAGGCCGTGGAAAACAAAGATGTGTGTGGCAAATGGGGATCGCAAAACAAGTGTAAATCACGATTTCGAGGGAGGGGGTGTAGTTTCTTTCTTGTCTAGTTTGGCGCCATGTCTTCCACCGCTTTATCCTACTTATAAAAGGGTCACAGACCTCGCCGGCCTTTTCCTTTTGTTCACGTCTTCTTCATCCCTTCATCCCACGGATCGGCTTTCCCACCTATCTTCAGGTGGTCCAGCCTCGACACTCTTTTTCTTTGCCGGCTCACCTAGTCACTCGTTATTCTAGGTCGTCCTTCTTTTTTTTCTTTTCTTTTTTTTTTGCTTGATTATCGTGTAGATATAATCCTTTTTTTCTCCCATCATACACTCGCTCTTAAGATCTACAATGTTTTTCGCTGGAAAGGTTGTGCAGTTCCTCCAGTTCTGCGGCATTATTGCCGTGAGCCAGGAGGTGACTGTGGTGCAAGACTGGCCGGGTTATGTCTACAATATCTCAAACACCGAGCAGGTGGCCAAGGACCTCGTCGTCGAGGATGACCCCAACGATACCATCACCACTCGAGGGAACTGGGTGAGCCCCGAGTATAAACCCCTGTACTCAGTGGCTCTGCCGATCCCACCTATTCTCGAGCCTAAGCGGTGAGTTTCCTAATATCCCTCTCCAGAGTAATAGAACACGAACAGAACACAAGCTCTAACATGCGTTCGTAGAAATCTCACCAACCCGACCACCGGCAGACAGATGCACTACTACGAGGTGGAGATCAGGCCCTTCAACCAGCAAATTTACCCAGACCTGGGCCCGACCCGGCTTGTCGGATATAATGGCATGTCTCCTGGGCCGACCATCATCGTACAGCGGGGCACCGAGACCGTCATGCGCTTCGCCAACAACGCCGACCAGGAGAACGCCGTTCACCTCCACGGGTCGTACTCCCGTGCTCCGTGGGATGGTTGGGCAGAGGATTTGACGTTCCCTGGCCAGTACAAGGACTACTACTACCCCAACACCCAGGAAGCCCGCATGTTGTGGTACCACGATCATGCTATGCACAAGGTGAGACATGAGACTTTCTTTATGGGTCTGAATGGCCGTTGACGGAGCCCGCACTGACGTTTGATCGGAAACTATTAGACTGCTGAGAACGCCTACTTCGGTCAAGCCGGCATCTATCTGATCACCGACCCAGCAGAAGATGCGCTAAACCTGCCAAGCGGGTATGGCAAGTTCGACATCCCCCTGATGCTGGCCTCCAAGCAGTACAACAACGACGGCACGCTCTATTCGCCAGCAAATGAGACCGATAGCCTGTGGGGTGACGTGATCCACGTCAACGGGCAGCCTTGGCCATTTTTCGACGTGGAGCCCAGAAAGTACCGGTTGCGATTTGTGAACGCGGCCATATCGAGGTCTTTTGCCCTGTACTTTACCAAGACCGAGGATCTCAACTCAAGGCTCGACTTCCAAGTCATTGCGAGTGACAGTGGACTGTTCACCGAGCCGGTTACTACCAACAAAATTGTAAGTCATGAGTTGCTTCAATATCCCACGGGAATATTGAGAGCGGTTGTCAAGCCGAATTGAAAACCTGTTGATACTAACCTCCCGTCTCATCTCAGTATGTTTCATCAGGAGAGCGCTACGAGATTGTCTTTGACTTTTCTCAATTTGCCGGACAGTCGATCGAGATGTAAGTCAATTCGGCCCAGAATGCATCCCGCCGATCGGGCAAAGAAGCAACTGAAATATAAACCCAAGGTCACACGCTAATTAACCATCCCGCGCCCTTCCACCAGTCGCAACATTGCGGACGTCGACAACCTGGGCACGGACAGAAACTATGAAAAGACGGGACAGGTCATGAAGATCAACGTAGCCAGCACGCTCGCGGAGCCGGATACATCCGAGGTCCCCTCGCGCCTTCGCGCCGTCGACTTCCCCTCGGGCGGCAACGGCATCGACCACAGCTTCCGGTTCCACCGTAGCAGGTCGCAGTGGCTAATCAACGGCGTGGGATTTTCCGACGTCAACAACCGCGTGCTGGCCAACGTCCCGCGCGGCACCGTCGAGATCTGGGAGCTCGAGAACGTCTCGGGCGGCTGGACGCACCCCATCCACATGCACCTGGTCGACTTCAGGATCCTGAGCCGCCGCGGCGGACGGCGCAACGGCGTCGTGGAGCCGTACGAGTCAAAGGGCCTCAAGGACGTTGTGTGGCTGGCCAGGAACGAACGGGTCCTCGTCGAGGCGCACTACGCGCCCTGGGACGGCGTCTACATGTTCCACTGCCACAACCTGGTACACGAGGACAACGACATGATGGCCGTCTTCAACGTCACGTCGCTGCCGGATTTCGGCTACGACGACGGCGGCCGCTTCGTCGACCCTATGGAGCCTGAGTGGAGGGCCCAGCCGTACAACATGGACGAAATGAGCGCCCGCACCGGCAGCTTCGCCCCGGAGGCCGTTGAGAGCAAAATCCGGTCCCTCGCGGCCGCGAACCCGTACCCGGACCCCGAGGGTGTCGAGTCGGCGCTCAAACAGTACTGGGCCACCAAGACCGCGGAGAGCGTAGAGTCAACGCCCGCGCCGGCACCCATCTCGCGCGTCAGGCGGTTCCGCGTTTGAGTGACTACTTGATGATAGTTAGGGTTTAGAAGCTGTTGAGTTCTTTTGTTCTTGGTCGGCGTTTTATTTGGTCTCTAGCCAGAGTTTCTTACGCATGCGTTACGGTTCTGCTGCATTGCTTGGGGGACCTCATCTGCCTTTCTTTTGTATCGTGGGATGCAACTCCCTTCCCATCTCTGAAACATTTCGTCGCACATATTTCATTATGGTTGACTACTAATATAGATCTCTTGACCAAAGTTGGTGTTGTCTTGAAAATTGTTGCTCGCTTGCTTGTTGATGGTCACGCAGGCAGTTGTAAAATTAATAGCGGGTTGCAAAAAGAATCAAATCACAACAGGGCGGGTTGCAACTGCACAAGCTGCCAAAAAGAAGCTCCGAACGTGGTTCGAACACGTGACCTAGAGATAGTTGCGATTGCACTGCAATCTCTCGCTCTACCACTGAGCTATCGAAGCCGCTTGATGGTGGGGGTACTTTATTTTGGGCTTATATAGTGATACTATTGAGTTTCTCCCCTTTCTTACCCCCACCACCAGCATAGTGTGCCCTTTCGATGTAGACAGCTGCATGTAAGCTAAGCATTGAAGACATTATGTTCTAGAGCAAACTGGAAATTTACTTTGCAGTCCCACAGACTAACAAAATATACGTCAAGGCGTCCGCACACCCACATCTCCTTCTTTGCATGTCCGACGGCTGAATTCAGAAATTCGATTAACACTGCGCTAATGCGCGCCTACAAGGGCTCCACAGCCAGACCACCATGTTACCCACTGTATCTACCTTTTTTTTTTCCCCTGGGACTAACCATGTGCCAGCTTTGTAGATCCAGCACCACTCCACTACGCTAGTGGTGCAAGCAGTAATTGTACCTGGCAGACTGTGCGGGCGCTGAATGACCGGAGCCGTTGTTAATCCGCTTTGCCGCATACAGCAGTTGCTAATTAATCCCTTTGATACTGATCAACAAGGACTGTTTGTCGCTCAGGTACTAAAAACTTGCGCCTACGCCGACAGATAACTAGACCTAAAGTGGTTCTTGTCTGTGCCGTCATCATCTGTTCCTCTCTCGCAGATCGACAACTCTTACGAAGTATAATCCTATCTTGGGTTGGGTCATATTACAAACGCCGCATGGGTCCCAAATATTGATTGATATGGGGCACGTAGCACACACACAGCCTGGCAAGGCTAGTTTGTCCGTTTAGCTTTCGGAATACTGCAGTGCGGCTGAAATATCAAGCATGCTAGCGCCAATATTTTGCTGCAACTGCCGGGTCCAGTTGCGATTCTGCGACGACCGTTGGATTCGGTCGAATAATCTAGAAGCTTATCGTTGGATAGAAGCATAGTTAGAACGGCCCGCGGCAGCCAAAGGGACGAGAATAGGATCATTTGCTCCTGGGATTGCTGATATAAATGCAAGACAGGGAAAACGTCAGTTTTCAGAGAGGGGTCAATTGGGCACGGGATCAAATTCTGACAATGCCTGCCGACAAGAACAATACTAAGAGAGAGAAAACAAAAACAAGCTAAAGTCCACTCGCTTCAAGCGGCCCGCCTCCCCTCACGCTTCCGGGAGCACCGGAGATAGACTCCGGAATTAAACACCGATCCGTCGACTCCCTCTCCATCCATTATCGCTCGCACTTTTCATCGCCGACGACTCGACCTCGGGCGAGTTCTTTGGGCGACTGCTCCACCGGGCAAACTTGGCTCTGGCCTAAGTTTGCTTCTCTTTCTCTTATACTGGGTCTAGGCGTGTGTTCTACAACCCAAAGCCCTATCAACGAATCAACTCGGGTCGTTCCCACACCCTGGGAAATTTCGGCAAATGGTTTGCCCGCATTACTGGACTGGTTCAACACCATGTAATGCGTGACGGGGAGCAGCTCGGTACTGCCCACAGCGTATTGTGCATCTTCAACCGTTTATCAGAACTGGATGGAAACTTCGCACAATGTGTCGGCTGCAAACGCCGGCCAAGGCGTAGCTGCTCTTGGGATGGAGCCCTCGAACAGTAGCTCTGTGTCAACGCCGCAATCCAGAGAGTCTTCCTTTCAGGCTCAGATGATCTCTGCCCGTCATGATCCTCCCAAAAGACCTAAGACCGAGTCTCTCGGTCTCAGCTATCGTGATGCCCAGACAGGCGAGACGGTCCACCGTTCACTCAAAAAGAGCGACTGGGAAATGTACAAGGATATCATCATACATGAGTACATAGTCCGCAATCAAACCCTTAATACCGTCATCCAAACGCTCAAGACCAAGCACGGCTTCAGCGCAACGTAAGTCACAAAACCCGACCTATTAACTGCATGTTCGTTTTGCCGAGCTGGCCTTGCCTATACGAGCGCAAATGCCTCGCGGGCGATACAAGACCTATCCGGTTTTTTATATTGACGCCACCACGCTGATTTCTCTAGACCCAAAATGTATAAGACTCGCTTGTCCCAGTGGGGCATGCACAAGAACGCATCCAAGAAACTGAGGCCACCCGCGGAACCAAAGGGACCAATAGAGCCCATTAACCCTTCACTACTGGAGAAGAGACAACCAAACTCATCACCGCAGTTCGATTCTAAGCCTGTTTACGGACCCATCGTACCTCAATTTCAGGGGATCATGAGCCCGGGGGATATTGAGACTTTCACAACACAGCCCAAGGACGGATCGCCTCCTAAGCAAACGAATCCTTTCAGCCCGAGTCATTCCAGCTTATCCAACATGTCTACAGGGAACAAAGGGCCAACCCTCCAGGAAACGGCCTGGGAAACAACTAATCCTGTACCGCCGCTGCCAGTATCCACTGCTGGTAGCAGTGACACTGGCCTCGCAATATACTCGCCGGCCATCGAGACTCAATATTGGCCCTCTCAGACGCACGCAAAAACTGTCACTTCACCTGCCGAGCACCATCACACATGGTCACCATCCGTCGAGAGGCCTGTCTCTAATGAAATTCCTTACCACGACAATACAACGTTTCATGTAGAAAATGCGCAGCCAATCGTGAAGCAGTACTTTGCGTCACAAATGATGCCATACGACAGATATTCCCGGGCTTACTTGCCATCGCCAACCGCACTTCATGTCTCGCAGCAAGGTGACCAGCTGACGCGCGATATAATCTACGACTGTGTCGAGAGTACATGCAGCGGCCAAAGCCGCATCACCATACTTGGTGACGGCTGGGATAAATTGGATACTTTTCTTACGTCGGCGCGCAAGATCCCCACCTTGATGGCCGCGGGGGAATTGAAAACGGCGGGCAAGATTATGCGGCAGACTTCGGCGCAGATAGAGCCGCTGATGCGAGGCAAGTATGATTCAGGAGGCCAATGGGGTCCCGGCCCCGGACCGGTGGCCATGGTGGGCATGCTGAGGATATTTCGGTTGTTTCATAAGGACTTTCCCGACTTCTTCAAGGTGGTCATGGAGCAAGGTTATCGGCTGGCCGTCGTCTGGGTGCCGTCTGAGCATCACCCAACGCGCAGGATTCTGGCCCACTTGATAGAGATCATCGGGAAGCCCGAAGCCGACGGGCTGGCCATCGACGAAATCGTGACTGAAAGCTACAGCTGGCTGACGACCAAGGTGCTGGAGCTCGTGCCGTCACGCGAGGCTTCGTACCTGACGTGGCTCCTCCTCCTGATGTACCCCGAGGGTTCCGACGACTTTATGGCTTACCAGCACGGCCAAGGCCTGCAGAAGATGGCAGCCATGTGGAGCCACCGATTTGGGGATGGACACCCCCGCACGCTCGATGCCCTCTCGGTCTACGAAATCTACCTCTTTCGAGAGTGCAAAGCCATGAACCTCAAACGCATGAGCCCGGAGCAGCTTGCCGCAAACATGGTGAAGCTGCTGGGCTTCCACCTCCCCAGTCCGGACGGAGGGGGCTACGACGAAAGGTTGACGGAAGCGAGCAGCAGTCGGTTGGACTTTGGCGGCTCGGACGATGCGGACGAAGAAGTACACAGCGCCTCGTCGGTTGCCGAGCAGACTATACTGGATGCTATCCACGAGTGCGTCAAGCTAAAGGACTTTGGGTCAGCACTGGGTTACTACGAGCTCTTGGAGCAGTGGCACGCTTTCCGCCGCGACGTGGTGCGGGAGGCTCAGATCATAGCATGGAGAACGCAGCTGGAGGTGGACTGCGGCTGGTCTCCAGGAGGGTGTGACCATGTACCATTATTCTTGTATTCAGACTCGTAACTGCTCACTAGGTCGTATTAGCATTTGGACAAAGCGATTCCTTGCATCTTATTTAACTTTTTAGACTATAGTTCATTTGTTTTTCCGCATACAAGCGTAAGGTCGGGGAGTATGTTTGTAGGACTGGTTGAGGTGACCTCCACGATTATATGTCGAGGTTCCAAATTTTGACTCACACAATGTTCTTATATTGAATATACGGTTGTTTTGAGGTTTCATTTCCCCAAATTACAACCAAGTCTGTTTGGCCCTATACTAAATTTCGGGCGATGCTCAAAAAGACAGCCGACTATCAGCATGCTTGTTTTTAATTCATAAACCGCTTCCCAGGAGTGGGCTAGTACATACGACCATACCCACTGGAATATACGGGATCCCGTCCGCTCTCCCCTAGTCAAACCAGTGAGGGCCGAACTAGTACTCAGGTGGGTGACCACTGGGGAATCCTCGGTGTTGTATGTTTTTGTTTTTGTGTCCCCTGGATAGCTGGATGTATTTTTCCTTTTGTCTGGTCTGCTGATTATATACAATCAGCATGCCATGGACTTTTGGCCTTTATGATTAGGAGAAAGGGGTACGTCATATTAAGTTCTATAAACTGGGTGGCTTACTGACGGGACTTGCGTTGACGTCGACTTAGCTATATCTTACTTCTATGATGCGATGCATCACTTATACATGAGTTTTATCACAATATTTCTTTCTCCATCTTGCCCATCTTCATCGGTGCCCATTATATCCCATATACGACCAAAACCAAGTATTGAAGTAGCATGCCGCAGGAACCCAGCATGAGCATAACATTCATCGCTGTATTAACTGGAAAGCCCGCAAAGCTCTGTCACTAGTTCCCAGCCATGACTCGACGAGAGCATGAGCAAAAGTAAGAGCGATACCACCCAAGCAGGCCATAATCAACCCGTGAACAATTTTGAAAATCATCAATATCGCCGTCTAGGGGCATATCCACCCAGGCCGGCCCTTTGACCCTGCCAAGCCTGAGAGATTCTTCGTATTTACTGACGCAGCGCCTTTGCGGGGCTGTACAGCTACATCGTCCCGAACTCGGAGCTCCCGACACAGCTTGCATCGTCGCCAATATAAAAAGTTGAAATCAGCTCCCTCCGCGAGGCAGAAGTTGATGTGAGTCAATGCTGTTCAAGCTGCTGCTGTTCCTGCTGCAGCATAACAAAGCTTCGTGACCCAGTATCGTACTGCGGAATGATCGCAGAGTGTAAAATAGAGACCTGATCAAGGCGGTGGGATCATGGCGATTCTCCATCCATAATGGAAAGAGATGTGAGTAGTTTAGGAGTAATGAGGAATCTAGGTACCGTCCTGCCGTATGTGGCAGGTTGGGCAGGCAACAAGGGTCCGTCCGGATGTTCAGTTGTCCGCCAGAGCAGCTATCTGCACATGTTGTAAGAGGGACCGATAATCAAGGCCGACCAGAGGCCAAAAAAAAAAAAAGGACGAAATTCCAAACGCAACGTCGTCGGCCCACAAAGACCCATTCCGGAGTAAGTACGGTTTCATTAAGAAACTACCTGGCACTTGTACGGCTGTGGTCCCCTAAATATAAAAGAAGTAATGCCAAATCACCTTTTGCGGTCCTTGGGCAGCTTCTTTTCTTCCAAGGCTGCAATGTCCTTGGCCTTGTGGAAGTGCGGTGCCAACTCGGCAAGCCATTTCGGTTCGATGGGCATGCAAGACCGCATGTACTCCTTGGTGGTCTGTACTAGCTCGTAGTAGATTACCATGCGAGGCGGCGGGTCCTCCTGCATCATTACCGAGCTGGGATGTATGTAGACCGTCGTGTTGTTCTTGACCGTCCGGTAGCTGTCTCCGCTGCGCTGCATGCGTGCTGCGTTCGGGAAGAAGCCCGCAGTGATGGCACGCTTGATCGGTATCATGTTGGAGATACCGCCACACGTTGATAGCGTTACCTCAACACGCTCGCACAGCTTGCTGAGCTGTTCCCGCACATCCCGAGCCCGTGTTAGCGACCGCTGCTGTAGGAAATTCTCCTTGGACCAAATGGGCGAATAGTCGCTGTCTAGCCACTGGTTCCAGATGTTGAGTAATGTAATGTGATCGCCACCCTCTTTGACAGTGAATCGACCACGAGCAGCGTCTGCATGCACCTGCTTGTCCTTGGGTCGGAAAAATAGGGCCGATGCTTCGCTCAACATGGCGACTATCGAGAGGACCTCCTCCACACACCCCTCTTTATCTGCTGCCAGGACGGCTTTGGCCAACATGGGATCCGTGGGGAACTCGGCCATTTGTCGACCAAGTTTTGTCAGCTCGCCTTTGTGATTTAAGCCCTGCAGCGCGAATAACTGGTTCAGGGCGCCAATGAGGGCTTCTGTTGGGGGCGGATCCATAAACTCGAAATCAAGGAGCTCGTTGATGCCGAGAGACTTGAGTTGTAGCACCACACCATTTAGGTTTGTGCGCTGGATCTCAGGCGTCGTCGACTCTTCCATTTCGTTCATATATGCGTATTTCGTGTACAGCCTGAAGCACTTTCCGGGCCCAACTCGACCGGCACGACCACTCCTTTGGTTTGCCGACGCCCTCGAGCAGGGAACAACCACCAAGTTCGACATTCCTGTGGCAGGATTGTAGACATTCTCTTTGACGTAGCCTGGGTCAATGACATAGACAATCCCATCGATTGTCAAACTGGTCTCGGCAATGTTTGTAGCCAGGACGACTTTCCTCGCGTTTTCAGGCGTAGGCTCGAAAATCTTGGATTGCAGTTCTGATGGCAGGTTTGCATAAATAGGACAAATGACAAGCTCCTTGACACGACTTCCCAGCTTCCTTGCAGTTTCGGTGATTTGCATTTCTGCGGCCTCAATCTCGTCCTGACCTGTGAGGAAAATGAGGATGTCTCCCTTCGGCTGCGTAGTATGGATCTGGAAGACGGTGGTAATGGCTGCTGACAAGTAGTTGGCTTCGGGTGCTGGTGTATAGTATATGTCGACAGGGTATCTCCGACCGGGAATGTTGAAGATGGGCGCATCGTCGAAATATGAAGCAAACTTCTCTGCGTTCATAGTAGCAGAGGAAATCAGAAGCTTGAGGTCCTTGCGCTCCCGTGCAAGATCCTTGACGAGCGCAAGCAATATATCGGTATGAACCGTCCGTTCGTGCGCCTCGTCAATCATCAGGGCCGAATAGCTTGACAGATCTGGTTCCGTCATGAACTCTCGGAGCAGCATACCGTCCGTCATGTATTTTAAAATGGTTTTGTCGCTGGTGTTGTCCTCGAAACGGATCGAGTAACCAACCTCGTTTCCAACCTTGACCCCCATTTCATCGGCTACACGGGCTGCCACACTCATTGCTGCGACACGTCGTGGCTGAGTGCAACCGACCTTCATGCCGTCTTTGGTGTAGCCAGCCTCGTGAAGATACTGCGGTAATTGGGTCGTTTTTCCACTTCCAGTCTCACCAACAATGACCAAAATTTGGTACTGCTCGAGCGCAGCAAGGAACTCTTCTCGATAGACGTAGATGGGCAGGCTCTTTCGAGTCTCCTGCATGGAAAGCTGTCTCTTCTCTGCAGCATCGATCTGGGCCTGCAGATACAGCTGCTCCCCAGTCAAAACCTTCCCCTCACCGGGTAGGCGAGTATCTCTTGTCCATTGGATATACTGGTCCTCATCCATGACATAGTCGTAACCCGCCTCGTCCCTCTCGGCTACCTTGATTTGAGCCTTGGCCTTTGCAGCCTGTTCCCTCTCCCACTCCTCATGTTCGGTAACAAACTTCTCCTGTCCGTACTCGTCTTTTTCCACGTAACGCTTGTACAGAGCATCCTCCTTTTTCTTTCTGTCGATTTTCCCCTTCTCCGTGATGTAGTCTTCGGGCATGTAATATCCATCACGGTGATCGTCGATGCGTAACCTCTCCTCAATGAGGGCCAGTAATTTTCTGTTCTCAGCAAACTCTGCCTTTTCCTTCTCAGATAACGGCACGCCGCTTCGGAGTTCAGCTGTCTCCTCGGCAACCTGTTTGCGAAACAAGGCGATCTTTTCTGTTTCACGCTTTTTGAAGTACTCCTGACGTGACCTTTCTCGGAGATCGGCGACAGCTTCACTCCTCCCCTTGGCATCGTCCGCAAGTGATCGCCTAAGTGAGGTAGCAAGGTCCTCCTTGCCGCCCTTTTTGGACCTCCCATCGTCTCTCTCCTTCAGCCGATTCGAGAAGGCCTCCCTCTCTGCGCGGTCTCGTTGCGCTTGTAGCTCCTCTCGTGCGCCATCGGACAGATCTGCATCTTCCGCATCGTCTCCATGACTGAGTTTGACACGTTTAGAAGCAGACTGCTCAAACTCGGGCTCGTCGGCTTCGTCGTCCGTGAGGGGCTCATCATCGGCCCACCGGTCCTCCTTGTCGTCCCTTCTGCTGCTCTGCCGATCATAATCGCGACGACTGTCTTTGGCGCGGCTTCTGTAGTGCTTGGATGACGACTCACGGGCGGGTGATCGGGAGCGGCTTCGGCGGTGAGATCTGGAGTGACGCGACGAGGACGAGTCTTTCTTCTTGTCGCGGCGGTCCTTGGAAGACTTCTTCACTTTTTGAGGCCCGACCTCGTCGTCCTGCATGGGAATGAAGGCATATTTTTTATTGGAAGGCATTATTACTGCAGCTATGTCTGCTATGTCGTTATCGCAGCTGCCGCGTTGGGGGAGGATGAGTCGGTAATGAACCCTGGCAACGACAGAAGTACCCCCAGGTACTTATGAGGTTGAAGGAAGGAAAGTTTGAAAGCTTATTATCTTGTCTCATCCATGTCGACATTAGCCAGGTACGACCAGGGTTCGGGTTCCATGGCTGCCAAGGCTACAGAGAAGACGCCCCCACTGGCGCCTCTCCCGTTCTGCGCTAGTCCGCATACGGTAACTCCATCTAGCTGGGGCGGACCTTGACACGACACGCTGGTATTTTGGCTGGAAGGGAATTCCCATATTATTTTTTGATGACAGATTGAGGGCAACTGTTTGTTATATGTCAACTTGTCCCCGCTGTTTGCTATCTTGTTTTCCAAGTGCGCACCCTCTTCTCTCGCTCGTCTCCTGTCTCTCTTTGATTCAAAAATAGATTCTGGTCAAGTCCAAATTTCCCTGCTTGACAATTTTTTTTTTTTTTTTTTTTTTTTTTTTTTTCTCTCTCTCTCTCTCTTTTACTCTTTTGCATTATTTCTGGCAAGGTCAGAAGCCCGGTATACATAGCGCAACCCAAAGGAGCAGTCAACCTCTGGTACCATGTTGTTATCAAGGGCAGTCTGGCTGCTTTTCTCGCTAGTCCAACTGGGCTTTGCGGCCGAGGATTATTACAAGGTAACCACCAACCCATCTATATATGACCAATGGCTGAGCCACCCAGGGCGCTTATATACTCACCTCTCGTCCTCGTCTCAGGTTCTTGAAATCGACAGAAATGCCGACGAAAAGGCCATCAAGATCGCATATAGGCGACTGAGCAAAAAGTACCACCCGGACAAGAACCCGTAAGTCATGCGCACAAAAGCCCACATGCAACTCTTCCGCCCAAGCGATTCTGACACCTTCTCTCTTCCTTTCCGCAGCGGCGACTCCACAGCAGAGGGCAAGTTCGTGCAGGTCTCGGAGGCATACGAGGCCCTCATCGACAAGCAGACACGTCGCATCTACGACCAGCACGGCCACGAGGGTCTGAAGCAGCACCAGCAGGGCGGCGGCGGCGGCGGGCACCACCACGACCCCTTTGACCTGTTCTCGCGCTTCTTTGGCGGCGGCGGGCACTTCAACTCTGGCCAGCGGCGCGGGCACGACGTCGAGGTCAAGCTGGCCGTGTCGCTGCGCGACTTCTACAACGGCCGCGCCACCGAGTTCCAGTGGGAGAGGCAGCACATCTGCGAGGAGTGCGACGGCAGCGGCTCGGCCGACGGCGTCGTCGATCAGTGCTCCGCATGCGGCGGCCACGGCGTGCGCGTCCAGCGCCACCAGATCGCCCCTGGAATGTACCAGCAGGTCCAAATGCAGTGCGACGCCTGCGGCGGCCGCGGCAAGTCCATCAAGCACAAGTGCAAGGCGTGCGGCGGCGCGAGGGTCGTGCGCAAGCCCACCACTGTGCAGATCAACATACAGCGCGGCGCGGCGCGCGATTCTCAGGTCGTCTTTGAGAACGAGGCAGACGCGAGCCCGGATTACGTTGCTGGAGACCTCGTCGTTACACTAACGGAGAAGGCGCCCTCTCTGGAAGAGGACAACCCAGACCACGTCGACGGAGTATTCTTCCGCCGCAAGGGCGACGATCTGTTCTGGAAGGAAGTCATCTCACTGCGCGAGGCCTGGATGGGCGACTGGAAGCGCAACATTACACATCTCGACGGGCACGTCGTCGAGATTGGCCGGAAGCGAGGCGAGGTTGTCCAGCCTGGTCACGTAGAGATGGTCCAGGGCGAGGGAATGCCCAAGTGGCACGAGGATATCGACAGCGTGTACCACACTATCGAGTTCGGCAACCTGTACGTCGAGTACACTGTCGTACTTCCTGACCAGATGGACAGCGGTATGGAACAGGAGTTCTGGTCAGTGTGGGAGAAATATAGGCAAAAGATTGGCGTGGACCTGCACAAGGACAGTGGAAGGCCAGACAAGCCAGTGATGGCCTCTGGTCATGATGAGTTGTGAGCGACGATGCGGTTAGACTGTAATTTAGTAGACGATCTATCAGCAGAATGAGATACATATGTTACTGGGCTGAACCGTTTGCTAAAATGATATTTCCTTTTTCCGACGTGGTTTCGCAATACTTCTATAAAGATGTATATATCATTACATAACGAAAGCCACTATCGTCGCTCATCCTACACCATGATACAAAACACTACTGCGGAATTGGTCAATCAGAGGGTGCCAATCGCCAAAATTCCAGATCGTCAGCCTCAATCCTTTTTCTCGGCCTCCTTTTCAGCCTCCTTCTCAATCTTCTCCTTGGCCTCCTTCTCCTCCTTCTCCTCCTTCTCGGCTTTCTTCTCCTCGTCGGCCTCCTTCTTTTCATTGCCAGCCTCCATCTCCTCTTTCTCGGCCTTCTTCTCCTCCTTCTTCTCGCTCTCGCCCTTGCCTGCGCCGTCTTTCTTTCCCTCTACCACCTCCTTGGCCTTTTCAACTTTGTCTACTGCGTCTTTCGCAGCGCCATTGGTCTCAGCGAGCAGCCCCTTAACTATATCGAGCGTCTTATCCGGGCTGCCCAGTTCACCTGCAAGGACCTTGCCGGTCTTGTCAATGACAAAGACTCCGCGAGCCGCTTTTCCTGGGCCCTTTTTGAGGGAGATAGCCGCGAGCAGCGTCGCCTTGGGGTCGCACAGAAGCGCGTATGGTAGGTCTTTCTTCTCCTTGAATTTGGCGTTCTCCTTGGGAGTGTCAGCCGAGAGACCATAGATGGCCAGTCCGCCAGCAGTTAGCGGCTCGTACGAGTCGCGGAAAAGGCATGCTTGCTTGGTGCCTGTTCGCGCAGAATGTCAGTATTATTGGCCTTGGATCCACGTCCACCGCGACGCCATTGCACCCATGCGCCTATGGGGAAGAGGGGTTTCAGGATAAGTGCGCCATACATCCTGGTGTCAACGCCTTGGGATACGTGAAGAGGACAACGCCGGCCTTGCTCTCATCGACCAGCTGCTTCAGAGTGACCTTCTTGCCGTCATGTGTCTCAACCTCACCCCCGAAGCCGTCGAGGTCGACAACATCGCCCACCTTTGCAGGGGTGGATGCTGCCGGCTTGACTGAATCCTTGCCGTTCACAGGGGATTTCGACTTTTCGGGCTGGGTCTCCTTGGGCGGGGTGGTAACCTTTTTCCCCTTGGTGGGCTCTGCGGCCTTGGGCTTGGGCGAAGTCTTCTTCTTCGCTGGTGGAGGCGGCGCGGGTTGCGCGAGAGCTTTGCGCTTGCGAAGCTCAGGGGCCATTGCGCGATTATGTGGGGAAGCAGATATAACAGCAAGCTCTCTGAGAAAATAAGGTGTGCTTCGATGTAGCGAATAGTGATGGTATGGCTCACGAAACTGGATATCTGCGACAAGAAGAGAAGACAGAAGCGCAATAAGATTTTGTTGAGGTAATGACTGTACAACAGTGTAAAGTCGCAACCGGGAGAAAAGGGAAACCAGTCGGGAAGCCAGATCTGGGGAGGTCAAGATCGAAGCGCGTGGAGTGAGCGACCGTGGACCAGGGGTGGATGAAGCTCGGACCACGGCGCAGCCCACGAACTGGGGTAAGCTTTATCGAGCTCAGAGCACGGGAGGGGGAAAAACCAGATGACAAGGTCAGGGCCTGGAAGGACCTATCCGTGGCACGCATAAAGGAAATGAAAAGAGACAGGACTCCATTCGATTGGGTTCACGATGGGACGGTCGGCACGGTACTCGTGCGAAAATGTCCAAAATCGACATTGCCTTTTGTGCTTCTCGACTCGCGATCCACAGCTGAAGGTACGCAACGAGTGATTACTCGCAGTGGATGTACCTAATTTTAACGCTCGCGGTCAACGGTGACGGAATGGCGTAATTCGATTTATGTCTAGCGCCGTTCCCTTCGAACTGACCGTCGTGCTCGAGGCTGTCAAGGCTGCTTGGTTGCGCCTGTATGGAGGTGTCTCGCATTTGAGCAAGGTTTGATGGTAGAACAGTCCGGAAATAGGGTAGTCAGGTACCTAAAGGTAGTTAGCATTTGCAGACTACCGAATCTTTTTTTTTTTTTTTATCGTCTCTCTTTTTGGCCCGAATAGACCAGTGGCGAGATATTATTCTGGCTGTTATTGTGGTCTACACGTAGTGAGAAATGATTTCGAAATTGCGATTCACGAGGCTGCAAAGCTTGTGTAGCAATGCTGGCTATGGATTGGTCTTGAAAACGATAAGGCTTTTTTTGGCGGTAGGTACTTAAAGTGCACAGTTTGACCCACGGTTGGTTGTACCTGACGGTCGCGTTGGTTTGAATTCTGATGGCTAGAGCTCAGGTCAAGTGGGTCTTGCTTTTTTAATACACCTGTTGGCAAGCACCGGCTAAACCCCGGCGGACAGACAACCTCTCAGCGTGCTTCAATTCGTGATCCATCTTTCCATCATCGTTGGACGCCTTGGAAAACCAGCAGCGCCAAGTACCTCTACAGCCTCACCTACAAAAGATTATTCCACAATGGCGTCTCAAGCGGCAGCCAAGGCTGCCGGCGGCGTGATGAACATCGCAACGGTATGTCCGAGCTGCTCAATGCGATTCAATTGGCGAGCGACGTGCAGCCTGCGACCAGACTGTGATTCCACTCGACTTTGACCTGCCCTAGGCCGCCCACCTGCGTGATGACTACTTCCCAGCCATTTGCAAATAGTACAAACGGATGCTGACCCCGCCCCTGCTTGTTCACAATCCAGAAACAAACCCTTCAATCGACCGGACTCTGGGAGAAGCTCCGCAGATCTCTCGCAATCGACCCGAACCGCTCCAACGGCGTGCCGTTGAACCCGCATTTCCGCTACCCGGCCCCGGGCTCCAACGACCCGACGGCCTACGACGACCCCGTCACGCTGCCTGCCGGTGACATCGCCGACAACCCATACTGGAAGCGTGACCACCGCCGCAACTACCCTGCCCTGTCGGTCGTCAAGCAGGCCGACACCGTCGCGCTCCTGACCGTAGGCAACGCGGCCGCCCCCAAGGCCGAGCTTATAGGCGAGGCCGGCGAGAAGGCTCTCGTCCAGGCCAAGGAGGCTGGCAACAGCGGGCTAGCTGCTTTCTTTGAGAAGAACGGTAAGGGCGCCGCATTGGATGTGTTCGTCAACGGTCTGCCTCCAACCCCGGCCGGTGAGAGTCTGGTCAGTGGCAAGTGGGATGTGCACAAGTACGAGGTCTCTGAGCCGTCATATTCTGAAGAGTAAGTTTCATGTCCTCGGAAGATCTTGATATACCCTTAAATCATACTGACATCCTTGCAGGTACACATCGAGATCTTTCAAGTGAGCAGTCGGCTTTGGGAGAGCATTTGCGGTTGTATATAACAGAATCAGGCAGCATAGATTTGGCTTCTGAAAAAAGGTTCCTTGTGTTCAATTCTGATCTTTTGTGCTTATTCTTCTCTCTGTCATGCGCAAGTGGGTATTGAATGATGGCCACTTGATCCTTGACAGCTGGTAGTATGGCGAATATGCTTTTACTCCTAGGTTTGTCTGTCCACCATCCATCACCTCACACTTCTGAATTTCCTCTGCTGACATTGCTTGCCAAGTTTGACCTGAATTCCCTGTCCGCAACTTGGGGCACCTGATCTCCCGACATCCGCTCTATTATCCTTGCCTTGCCCTGTGCCCTTTTGATCCTGTCGTCGAAATCATTGACGGCCTCATCCGAGTTTTCTGTCGCAAGGGTTTCGGGCTCGACCAGGGCGTGCAGAGTCACTATGTTTTTCTTGAGCCTTGGATTTTCTGACAGCAGAGGAAGCTGAGACGAATGCGGCTGTATTTCCTCGCTCTCCCGCGCTCCCGATTCTGCCTGGGCTTGCGGGAGGCGGCTGGCCCAAACCAGGGACCTGCCATATAACCTCCCGCTCTCCATGAACTTCTCATACCCTTTCTCGAGACCGAGCCCTCTTCCTTCCATCTTCCCAGCCTTGGCGCCATCTGCCACTCCTTGCTGATAACCTTCTTGATAGAACTGCTCTTCAAGGTTCATGACATCTTCGAAAGGGTCTGCCATTTTGACAGTATAAGAGATCCGTAAGGGCCTTGTTAGACTTCGTGTTTGGCTTTCGAGGACTATAGTACTGAGGATATTATACGAGTTGAATGGTCGACTGAAGATTGCAGCGGTTGTTCATCGTTTTTGTTGGAGTTATCCTATTGGGAAAGTCGACTGAGGGGCGAATCAAGTAAAAATCACTAATCATGACGAAGCGGTCACGTGCAAGCAGTTCGTGGTCCGCGTATACTACCACCATCCATATTACGCTGATCGCCAAAGACGACATCGAGCAAACCGTTTCTGTCCATCCATAATTCCTTTTATCTCACTTGCAACTCAACTAGCCATCCTCGTCTCCATATGTCCGTTTCGACGAACAAAAACTTCGTCATTGCGACCCACACAGATGAGGAAATAAATCAGAAAGATATTATGGATTCTCCTTGGCATTGTTCAAATAAGCGAATAGCGGCCATAAGTGGTACTGTTATACCGAATTCAAATTTGTGTACCGTTGCACACCTACCTGTCACTTCGACCTCCCTACATGATACAACTACCTACTTTGGCAGTATTCAATCACTCAGCAGTCACATACGACCATACCCACTGGAATGAAACTTGGAACTGCACTATCTGCTTTGAAACGGACCAGCTCGCCAAGTACGGTACATTTGAGCACCAGCCATGATAAAAAGCGGGAAACTACCCCATATAAAAGTCCTCAAATACTACCGGCGGGTGAAATCGGAGCCCACGTGAGGGGTTGATAAAATCCCGAGGGCGAGCAAGCACGTATTAATAATTGGAACAGGTCCTAACTCATCAAGTGGCTCGATCCCTTTTTGTTAATGCCGCAAGTCTTCACTCTGTTACGCTCGAAGATTGTACACGGATTAACGTCACATAGCATTGCAACGCCACAATAATCAGCGGTCCAGTACACTTTTTACATCCTCATCAAAGTCCCCCAACTTAGCCGCCCCCGGAATGCCTTTGGCCGTGTTACCAGCCCTGGTGGGCGACATAGAAGATGTTTACAACGTGCATTTCGACGCATTCCGTGACGAGCCTATCATGCGGTTCCTTTACCCGCGCGGTGTGGACCGCGAGGCGCACCGCAAGGGTACGGTAGCGTGGTGGAACCAAGATCGGACGGGCCACCATGTCAAGTGCGTCGACACGGACACGGGCAGGATCGTCGGCATGGCCAGTTGGGACGTTTTTTGGAAGCCGGGCGACGGGTTCGAGCGGCCAGCGGGCATCCCATGGTTGGAGGGCGAGGAAAAGGCGCGGTGCGAGGCGGTGCTGGGGGCCACGTGGGATCTGCGGGTGAGGTTTTTTGGGAAGCGGCGGCATGTTTGTAAGTTTTACATGTATATATATATATATATATATATATATATATATATATATATATATGTGTGTGTGTGTGTGTGTGTGTGTACAAACATATCATGTTACGGAATCATCTCTAACCGAAGTCAGACCTTGCTGCCGTGGCTGTGGATCCCCAGCACCAGCGGCGCGGCATCGGGTCCCTTTTGGTGCAGTGGGGCGTCAACCTCGCGGAGCAGCTGCAGGTGCCCGTGTATACGGAGGCTTCCCAGTCTGGATTCGGGCTGTACGAGCGCATGGGCTTCGAGCGGCTGACGCATGTGAAGCTAATCCACCGGGCCGAAGTGACGGGCGAGCCGGCCGACGCCGAGGTGCCGCTGGTGGCGCGTATGCCCGGCGCGGCCAAGGGCATGTCGTTCAAAGAGTGGGAGGATAGGGGGTTCCCGGAAGACTATCAGTAAGCTGGTCAGCTATTATGGGGCGATTTAGAGTTTCGAGGCTTGCGCGGTGTGATAGGATGGAATTGGTGGATTTGGGGGGTTTGAGTTGGGTTGCCCATCTTGTCTCATGTCCACAAGGCAGTCCTTTAGAGCAACTCTCAGGTACGCACTTAATTCTATGCATGGTTTGTTCTTGACAATGTGATGATATGAGGGATTTGAGACGGGAGCAACACGATGCTCTTTTGGAGACGACTGTAAGTCAGCAATACATACTGCAAACGTTATCAACCAGTTGTAGCGTTTTCAATGATGATCATGGTCTCTTCGCGGCTCAGAACAATTTAATTTTGCCATGTGCCCGATTCCGTTAAACAAATAGTTGTAAGGCTTAAACGAGCTCCATTTGACCTTTGGCAACGAGGGCAATAAAATCTTAGACACAGATGTAGCCTGACAAACTTGCACAAATATCTCGGACCGCCATTTAGAGATGTCTTTAATCACACATGGCACATATACTGCAGACCAGACCGGTAAAGCCCTCAGACTTCAGATACGGAGATGGCGTCACTCTTTCAGGGCGGCCGTGACCTTTAAAACCTTTCTCAGAACCCAAAAAAGTACCGACACACACAATCGGCGAATTTCTGATCCCTTTCAAATCCAAGTATTACCAGGCTCCACATGTCCCCCAAGCCCAACTACAAGACTAGAGCCGCTTGCCCCGAAACCGCTCCTTTTTAGTTCCTTGAGCGACCCGTCTGCACCTCCACTCGGTCTTTCGACAGGTGATGACTTGCTGCTTGTGGTGCGATTCTTAGAGCGCGGGCTCCAAATCTTGGTGAGGAAGCTTGTACTAGGCTGACGCTGACGTATCATACTCTCAGAGGCCGACAGTGAGCTAGCAGCCCACTCTGACTCCGATACGCTCAAGGTACCGAAGGAGTGAATGGAAGGATTGGCTCTTCGATTCTTGGAAGATAGCGCAAAATTTGAGGAGAAATCCAGCTCATCTCCGAGCAGTTGCTTCGCTTTGGGACTGACTTTGCCTGCACCAGCGGTGTCTATATCCCGGCGTCGACGTTCCTCCTGCACTGGTGTCAGTGCCATTTGAAATTGTTCCTCTTCACCGAGCATACCACCTTTGGGGTCTCGCGGTACTACGCTCGAACCAAGATATCCTTGGCAGTCGGGTTGGTAGAAATCGGTAGATGATGCGATAGAAATGGTGTCATAATCAGACCCAGAAACATCGGGGTTTTTGGCCAGTTTTCCCGTCTCTTGGGTTTTGAAGTCATTAAACGCCCTCTGGCCTGTTGACGTTGACGTTTTGGACCTGGAAGACAACCATTCTGCAGGCAATGCTATAGCTGTCGTCTTGCGCGACCATCGGCGCCAGAGCTTGTCTTCCTTCTCCTTCATCTGCGAAAGCTCCACTCCTTTTGCTACACCAATTTCGAAGCTCTCGGAAACAAAAGATTCCCCATCAATATAGGGGAGCAGTGATGGAGTGATAGAGGGTGCTCGAGAAGAGACAGATGATCTTCTCGATGTCACTATCGAACCACGGGATGTTCGGGGATCGAGGTCGCCCGTTAGGTCGGGCGGAGGAAGCTCCGGTAACGGACGGCGCAGGAGAAAGTCGCAAGCTGCACTATCACGTAGTCTCTTGCTAGGTTGAGGAATTCGGTCACTAAAAGATCCTGCGGTGGGCGGCTCCAGCTGCGGCGGGCTGTTTAGTTGATAGTTTCTGGCACCAAAACTATTCCTTCTTCTCACTGTCGAGGTAGCGGGACCATGAGCTTGAGTATAATCAAACAAACCGCTGTCCTCTTCGATAAGCATATAGGTTGATGCTCTAGGGGCGGAGCTGCTTCGGGAATGCTGATTGTGTGTTTGTTGGCGCTCCTTGTGGATGCCGCCCCCAAACTCCTCTAACTCTTCCCAAACAAACTTTGCAGATTCAAGATCAGCGGAGCCGAATGTATCCTCGGAATTTGATGTAAAAGCTTTGAGCTCATCATGTGGGATGATGTGTAATTGTTTCAAGTTGTGCCACGAACGGTAATGGAAGTCAAAGGTTGCAAATGGGGCTTCTTTAGGGTCATAGAGATGGTAGTCGTAATAAGCTGCCTCCTCTGGTCTGTCCACCAGGCCGTCACTCAAGACGCTTGAAAATAGGTCAGCTAGAGAGACACATCAAAATGGGTTGTCTAGGGAAAGTTCTTACCCAACACCGTACCTGTCCTGACTGCGATACGGATCCAGAATGGGTGTACGGCCTGTTCTTCCCTTGGCCCTAAAGACCTGGACCTCAATGAGTCCGCCATCATTGGCAACAGATTTGATACTGCCATTGTGGCTCAAAGATCCAACAT
The DNA here is from genome assembly GCF_004337985.1 of Pyricularia pennisetigena. Lineage (NCBI taxonomy): Eukaryota > Fungi > Ascomycota > Sordariomycetes > Magnaporthales > Pyriculariaceae > Pyricularia > Pyricularia pennisetigena. The sequence continues at coordinate 1,893,935 of NC_043742.1, forward strand.
CAGACAGGAACCAGAAGTACCTCGCCTCGATGCCGGGCTGCGTCATGACAGTCTTGCCGTCTTCAGAGAAATTTTGGTAATACCTGCCAGGTCCGTACAGAGCTCGGTAGGCTGAGCCGCTGGTGACTTTACGGAGATCAATGCCCCAGGCGACGATATGACGACCGTTGATGAAGACCTTGAAGAAAAGGTATTTTGTTTCTGCGGCTTCGGGTGTAGGTGGGGGTATTTTGGTGACTCGGTAGTCAAAGAAGAACTTGGTGTCTGCCCAGTTTGGTCAGTGGTCATATTAAATGTCGAGTAGAAGCAGCTGGAAATGTGATATTAGATGGAACCAAGTGAGGAACGAGATATTCGGTGACTACCAAAAAGCGGCCGAGCAGCGTCGACCTCATCACTTGGCCGCCCCCAACGAGCCATCCTGATATTGCTCTGCAACGGCGGGGTAAGACGTCAGCAGACACTCACTTGGTTGGGATGGTACATAGACCGAAATTCGAGGGTTAGATTTGGGGGCACAAGACCGGCTAGCGGACCTTGCAAGTTTCTTGTCATCGGGCTCAGCAAGTCGATCTAGCCTGAACGAAGATCCATCAGGGTGCGGGAACTCCGGCAGGCATGCCGAACTACTATCTGTGATAGTGACGAGGGAGATTTCAATACCCCGAAAAGAAGGCATTAGAAAGACTGCATCAAAGCCAACGACGTGGGCTGGGAACTAAGGGCAGTATTGGCTCGAATGCTGAAGCGTAGAGCTGATGATAGAAGTCTACAAGTGACCTGAGGGAAGAAATGTCAAAAGCAGCGTGTCTTGGAACAGACCGAGGGTTAAAAAAGTCTGGATTTTGGGCAGTTTTGCGCGAAAAATGGGAAACAAAGTGGGAGATTTTTGGCTCGTGGTCTGAGGAGGAAGGAACGAGTCTGCCGCCTATACTCAGCTCAAGCTGCAATCGGAGCAAGTCGAGCTCGTCATAGGCCCCAAAATGCGAACACTCCTGCTGAAATATGTCTTGCAGATAAAATTTCCACTTGCTGAAAGGTGAGGCCAAAGTGAATTTCACGCATAACCCGCTTGGGTTGGGACCCTGCGTTGATGGTTAACACCAACGCCGCAGCTTGCTTGATAACAAAACAAACAGAACCCCCAATAACAAGCAAACAGGCGCGACGCTACACTTTGACCTGTAGCACGATACTCCACCAGACTTTGTTGTCATACCAGCGAACGAGAACAGCCCAAAACATGTCTGCGTGTAAAAGAATGCTCCATCGGAATTGCGTGTCAACAGTTCTTTTTAGAATGTACACGGGAGCAAAACTTGTTCAGGATGGCTCCCTACCCACAGCTCCGTAGTAATAAAATCCTCCTGCTCATCGACCGAGCACCTTCTTCGTGTCTTCCTCCTTTCCTATTAAACCGAGATTCCGTATCTGCCCTGCCGTTGGCGGATCTTCCCTCGGGTTGGCATGCTCCGCCCTGCGGTATGCCAGCTGGAGGGCCTCGACGCGCGCACGCTATCCAGACTGATGTTAGCAATCCCGTGTATTTGGCGTATGACAATCCAGACTGGATAAGAACTGTGCACAAGGATCCATTGTGCATCGAAGGAGGATGAGGAAGCTGTCGCTGCGCACCTCTTTCTTGTGGTGAAGGCACTCGTAGTAGTCCTCAAGGGCCGGGGCACACTTCTTCTTGCCCGAGTCATCCTCGCCGGAAGTGTTGACGACGTAGCAGGCGAGCAATTCCTGCCAGAAGGGGAAGCAGCGGGAGGGACCTGGTTTGTTGTCGTCAATTGCCGAGCTCGAGCACACATTCGGGAGTCAATTGACCCTTGAGCTGGTCACCTACCCCCGGTAAGGCCGTATCCTGACGCCATGACAAGTGTTGTGAAGCTCCCTGCAGCGATTGGGAGAGGCTAGCGGATTGATGTGGCGTGGTGAGGTTGCGATTGACAAGAGGTCGGCAGTCAAGTTACGGCTTCGGGGACCGTGAATTGGGCGGAGCTTGCCTCGCGCCGCCGATTTCCATCCTAAGGCCACCAGACTAGCGACGTCAGGGGTGGCCATGAATGTGCGTGCCCGTCTGCGCCACAACCAAAGCTCGATCACTAGCCACACTTTTTTGTCAACCGCCCCACGTCGATGATTGATTGCATGCCACTTTGGTGCTTTGGGAACTGGCCCGATGGATAACACCAAGCTACGTACTACCACGACAAAGCTTATGTGCCGAATAGGATCCCGTACATCAAGTCCGGAATTAACCTCTCTTAGTGAACCCGAAATCAATAAAAGACGCTGCAGACATGCGAAGCTCATGACAAGGCGATTTTTCATCCATACAGAGCTCTGAGCGCCATGAAAAGTACCTCTAAAAGGCAGGCAACATGTCGGTCCCTTCGGCGCCCCATATTGTCCTGCTGGCTGCCCACCTAGCTGCCAAAGCCGATATTCCCGCCCTGTCATACCTGGCATCGTTGCATGACCAGATACTGCGCAAGGAGTTGCTACTGCGCATTATTCTTACATATCTTCCCGAAACCGTACGGAGCGCCGAGTATGTCGACTTGGTGGCACAAATCGAATCTGGCCAGTACCCCTCTCCAGACGACCCTGACCGCAGCTCCGTCGAGTTCGATGCACCCCATATAGAAGGGCTATCGGACGAGCAGGCCGTAAAGAAGGCTAAAAAGCTTCAGCTGCTCAAGCTGTCTTGGGAGGATGCGCCGGCCGAGATCGATCCTGAAGACCACCTGTCGCTCTTTCTCCTCCGGCGCGCATACCGGGTCGATGAGGAGGCTGGACTACTGAACGAGATCCCGTGGCTGTTTGCCCCCTTCATGGACCATTCCCCATACCTAAGAACATGGTTTATTTCAGTCCTCACGCCGCTCTTGAGGCGCAATTGCGAATACTATCTTGGCGATCCTGTCCCTCACACTCTTGCCGAGTTTGAACGCCTTCCCGACCGTGTAGCCGCTAGGCTCCTCCTTTCTCAGACCGGCGTTTCCAAGGACGACCAGCAGTACGCATCCGTAGGCAGGGATCTGCGAGGCCTGGTCAGCCCCTGGCTCTACAACGACTCCAGGTGGACAAGTCGACAACACGGCCTCATACCCAAGGGAGATCAGGAACAGCTGGCGAAACCAGATGAACTCTGCCCAGGATGGGAGGAGGTTCTTCAATGGATCGTCAGCCAGGCCTCTGGATCCTGGAAGGTCGCAGTCAGCGCTATAGAACAGTGGGACGGTCCAGGGGATGCAGACCTTGGCGCCTATGAGGGTACAGCATGGCTGGAGGAGGAAGAGCAACAGTACATGGAACGCAGGTATGCGCGGGCTGCGCTGGCCTCGGCTTATGTCGTCCCAGAAGCATCGGTGGATGCATTGGAGGGCGTTCACGGTATAGTAGAAAAAATCATGTCACTTCTTGATGAGGATCCTGCACCACCTCTGCCCACCGCCGCATCATTACTGTCACCCATGCCGAAAGACCTTCTTGAAAGCTGCAGGGACGGCATAATGGCTCCGAAAAACGCGGAGCATCTTCGCGGGGATCTCCTTGACGAAGCGAACCCGCTTACGAAGCCTGCCTCGGCTCCGGTACAGCTTCTCTACGCAACGTGCCTCAGCGCTTATATTTTAACCAGAGCGGGCAGCCCATGCACTATTAAGCGGGCTGCCGACCTTTGTTTGATGCAAAATGAGCGTGATCAAAAGGCAGAGGCAATGAAACTCATACATGCGGTTTGTGGCGGCAACGCCCTGAAATCAGACGACAAGTATTGGATCCGAGCGAGGAACGAAATATCATGGCTTCGCGACTGGGGGGCAGAAGAGTACGGCGCACCGTCTTCTGTCGATGGGTGCGGAGTTTTTGGCCGGGTGAATAGGGAGTTTCTCGAAATTGAAATTCTCAAAGGCCTTCTAAACAACACCAGTATGGACTCCCATTGATGGCAAATCCATCGAAATGTACTAACAATCACACTACAGGGTATTCTCTTGCGCGGTCGTTATATGAAGACTCGCCAGATGCGCCAATACCACAGAAAGCGCTTCAGGACACGATATTTGCTGCGGCCATGAACGCATACGACAATGCTTCCAACCCCAACAGGACAAGGGGTGGATTGAAGAAGTGTAATGACATGTATGTTTACTCCACGACACCAAGTCCATCAATACTCAGACAAAGATCAACCTAACATCCAAAAGCATCAATGCTTTCCCTAAAACAATAAAAATGTCAACACCGGCTGCCCAGAGGCTAGAAGCACTCCTCAAAGCCACCCACTCTCTGAGCGACTACAGACTAGTCTTGAAGCAGGGTGAGCCGTTCACGCCAGTCGTGATGCGCGTACATCCCGACCCCATCTCTATTATCGCCAGGGTCCTCGAACAAAATCCAAAGAGCTACACCAACATTCAAGGTCTGATTGACCTGGGCAATCACATGGTTGAAGCGGGTCTGACCGTCCGCGACCAGCACGGCCAGTCGATTCTAACGCCAGAGCTAAAGCCAATCGAGCGATCTATGGCAGAGAAGCGCATCACGGCAATGTGCGTGGATGCGGCCTTGACCGAAGATGACTTTGAGACGGCATACTCGTACGTCGTGAACCGGCTAGCGTCCATAGCATCCCCGGCAGCTGGCAAGGATGCCATAGTGGATGAATGGTCTTGGAAAGCGGCCCTCCAGGCCGGCAAGTACCGGCGCACGGCAAAGACACTGCGACCAACACACATCGGCAACACCTCCAGCAACCCAGAGATTCGACACTTGGAGCAGCGCATCGAGTGTCTCTCTACGGCGCTCCGCATAGCCCCAGCCTCCACCCTACAGGAGATCTTGAACACCTTCCGTCGCTGCGAGGAGGAGCTCGACGTGGCCGTGCGCGCCGAGGCAGAATCTGAGAATGCGTGGGACGACAAGGGGGATTTGACCACCATGCCGGGTGGGTACTCGGCCACTGCCGCCTCCAACACCACCACACGATCACAGCCCACCAGCTTCTCGTCCGCGGCGCGGAGCAACCAGACAGAAGAAAGTCCGCTGTCGCTCTTCGACTTGTCCCGCGCCACCGCGCGTGCAGCCTCGAGGAACTTCTCCGCCCTGTCAAGCCTGAAGCGGTCCGGGCAGCAAGCGGCCAGGTCCTCGACCGACCACAATGACTCGTCGCTCGCCAGCTCCATAGGCTCACTGCATGACGGAACTGCCGACTCGGCGGATCACCCGCGGGCAAGGAAGCGGGACCAGCTGAGGGAGGCGGCGCTTGGTTCGCTCGTCAGTGGTGTTGGCTGGTTGGTTGGTGCGCCGCCTGTTGATCGGGGCCAGGGTGCTGACAAGGGCTGAAAGATGGAGGTGGGATAGAGAGCAAGAGATGATGTCATGGTTGTTATAAAGGCCAGCAGTATAGACAAAGATTCGATTCACGTTTTACATATCAGTGACAATGATCAAGATGGCTGCTTGGGAGCTTATACGTTTTCCCGGTGATGGTTCATTATATTCTGCACATGTTAGATGGTTCTGCGGTCACACTTTAGTCTACTGGTGACGATGGCGAGCAACCAAGACAAAACAGAGGGAAGCAAGAAAGATGAAAAGGCAAAAATAAAGTCAGGTTCAAACTCTACTCAAAAAGAAGGAGCCTGGCTTTAACCACGACCCAATTCAGAAAGCCAGCCTTCCAAGCCGCGCTCTCTCTATATATCTTGTCCAACTCACTGGCTAGGTATACATCCATCTCCTCCCCCATCTTTCTCCTCTTGCTTTCTCTATCACTCGACGCGTCGGGGCCTCCCGTGCCGCCCAGCCAGCGATCACCGTCACCATGGCTGTGCTGCCTTTCGCTCTCTCGCTTCCTCTTCGTTGAATTGGATTCCAGTCGCTGGTCAGAACGAGTGTTCCCTTGGTATGTATTCAATTGCTGATCAGGACAAACGCCCGGGGGAGACGGATTCACCGGCAGATCAAAGCGGGGCGGGCCTAGGGATGGATTCCACCGCCGGTCAAGATGGATGGAACATGGGGGTGGCGGCCGTGTCCCGCCGACAATCCTCACCGGGTTCACCAGCGGTGGAGATTGCCCATCTCCATTCTTGTTCGAAACGGCGTCCAGAACAACGGCTTCAGAAGCCGTTGGATCCGGGTGCCGGACAGCGCCTTCGTAAGACTGCATCGACTCGACACCGGTATCTCCTCGCAGCGTCTGCTGGTATGCCCACTCCGCATACCGCTCGGCCTCGGCTATCTCGGGATCAGCAACACCCGTCGCGCCAGCGAGCAAGTTTCTCCACGGACTCGCCTCCACCAGTTCGATCTCCCTCCTCAGCACCCCAGCGTGATGCTGCGCCCTGGCGAGTTCGTCCTGCACGGGCTTTAGCTCCCGGCCGGCGGTTTCCTTCTTCTTGATGCTCCGGGTCATCCAGAGCAGCAGCCTCGCACACGTGGGCGTGTTGTGCGGCAGGGCTTGCATACTTGCCAGCCCGATGGTTGGGTCCTGGGCGTGCCACGCCTCTATCGTTCCGGCGAGGTGTTGCATAGCGCCCGCCTCGGCTCGCTTCCAGTTCGCCTCCCGGCCCTTGAGAATCTTGACCCGATCCTCTATCTTGCCTATGCTTTGCTTCAACTTCTCCTCCTTCGCAGTAGAGGGTGCCGAGGCCGTGCTCGACGACTCGCCTGCCGGGCGTCCATGGTTGATGATCCTCCTCGGATTGCCACTCGGTATTTGGTCCCGGCTCCACATCTGCACCGAGTCTGCCGTTTCCTCCCGCCTCATCGTGTGGTTCGCCGACTGCCGTGCCGACTGCACCAAATATCGACCCCATGAGTTCCTCGCCGCAGTCCGACGTCCAAGGCCAGGCACCCCTTTATAATCTTCGTCTTCCTCTTCCGACTGCGAAGACGGCGGTCTCAAGTCCTCCAAGCCAGGGTTGAGATTAGGATCGTCCCACTCCAACATTGGTTGTCTGCGGGCGTTGGGACGGGCGGAGCGTCGCCGCCGTCTTGCGGGCGTGACTTTGGTTTGGGTCCTGCACAGGCGGGCACCGTCATTGTTCGTTTTGTTGAGGAGTATCGCATCAGATTCCTCCATTGGTTCCGATGCCTCACGACCGTATTTCTTGCGATTCCAAGTCGATGACCGCGACATGAACTGCGCTGGTTCTCCTCGTTCTCTTGTTGTCGGGAGTGGTCGGTTCGCTTGATGAGATTCTGCGCCTGAAAAATGACAACACAATGAGAATGGACAGGTTTAGTCGTCTGTAGGAACTATCATAGAGTTGCTGAGTATCTCGTCAAGTTGCAGTTGTTGATTGTTGCGATGATGCAGCAGATGCTGTGAGCACAAGAGGGAAACAACGAGGGGGAAACATGGTGATACTGTTCGGCACAACGCCCTAGGTCACCGGACCGGCTCTGTTCCATTGTCTGCATACTCTGTTTCTTTGTTCAGAACGGATACATCCGGACTTGCTGTGCTGTATGCGGTGTCCTTTGTTGCACTCCATTTGTATGGTTGCGGCATGTTACAGCATATAGGTGATTGCGCAGGCAGACCAAAGACGTGATCGCTCTCAGGCTGTTGAGCCGCTGACGAAGGAACGAGACGGTTGCAATTAACTCCTGGGGAAAATTGTCGGACAAGACAAAGAAGAGTGTTGCGCACTCGTGGGATTCGAGATATCTGAGCAAGGAAAAGTCACGGTTTAGGAAAATTAAAAGACAATGAAATGCGTGAGCGACGCTTGCAAGAAATCCACTAGATTAGCGTTTGTATTAGTATTGATACTCTATATTTTTAGTGCTGGCGTACTTCCAACCATGTCATCTCGCTGGCCGATTTGATTGACATTATCATGGTTTAGTCTGATGGGGAGATCAAATAACTCTCCCGAGTTTCCTCAACAAGATGCCTCGGATCAATGAAGCAGGCTTGTCAAACTATGGTTCAAGCTGCTGCTGAGTATGCCATTGCTGCAAGGGAGGAATGGAAAATTGAGCGATGAGAAATAGCTCTGCCGAAAGCAGTCAGATTCCCTGGCCATTGCGCCAAGACGGTAACGCCACATTCCAACCCTAGCTAGCCGAAGACAGACAGTGGGCATGTCTTGGTGACGACTGTAACCTATTCCAAATTGCATGTCAACTTCACTATTTCAAGGTGCAGAAGGGGGTAATACCGTTTTACTGCGTCTCTTAAACACTCTGGTCGCGTGGAGTGATTTGATGACCAGTGTTCTTAAATGCTATCATCTTTGGACATGCTGAAATCCAAAAGAATAATCGAAGCTGTTGATGGATGCAATGGATGTGGAGGTTCTTTCAAGGTTGCCAATATGTATGTGCAGTGAGGCGTGGTTTGGAATTGACATATCGAACTCGGACTAGGATAATCAACTGTTGAAAACTGGCGACTTTGTACTAGTCTAGGTGATTACCTTGGACGGCAAGGGCAGGCCGAATTAATACGCCAAGGGTGATGCGCTTGGTGGTTTCACAGGGGTTGGGGTCGCGCGAGTTATGTATGGAATGGTGCGTGGCGTGTGCTCCCTCTCTTCGGCTGACGGTGACAATGGTGTATGGTCTTGATTCCTTCAAAAGAAGTACTGGTACTGGTGCGGCGGGAAGTCTACGGCGGGGCTCCCATCATTTCGACTGGACGTAATTGCTGACATGGGAACAGAGATAGAGACGAAAGCTGATGCGTCCTAGTATCCGAAAGACGACGAGAAAAAAAAAAGAGATATAATCGTACAGATGGTTCAGTGGATGTTGACTTCTTGACCTTTCTTGCCGCTTGGATTTGCTGCAAAACCCATGTCCGAAATTAAATCCTCGGTTTCGAATCCGAAGCAAGCCGACAAATGATGCGTAAAGGAAATCCAACGGGGCGAGCAGTAACTTCAAGAGCCAGAATGTCGATCACACTTCTCCCTCTAGGTCGAAATGGTGACCGGCACAAAAATGGCCATAGGTCTGAACCATGTAAATTGCCGGTGCCATTGTCGTCCTCAGGAAGACTGTGAAGCTATTAAGGCTCTTTTTTTTTTTGATGGTGTTGACTGGGGGGTGCAAGACAGATTAGGTGCTGGCTGGGGAGATTTGCTGTAAAAAAATTCCAGAGACGCAATTTTGGGGTTGCCCGAATTTCCTGTTGTTTCCCTGATACAGAAATGAAAAAATAGATAATGCTGATTCCTACTCGTCGACACATTGTTGCTCAATCTAGCGTTCCTCGCCAGGATTTTTTTGTTTTAACGACGATCTGCTACCGATATTTCCATGTTAGAATGTTGTCATGTACGCATTATCCAACAAGTTCGGAATGTAACCCACCGTAGGAATCACGGGGCTCGCCACGAGGGCCATCATAGCCAGCTGCAGGTGGCTCCCTGGAACGAGGTCCTTCGCGGTCGCGATCGAAGCGATCACCACCGCGCTCGCGCTCACGATCCATGGGAGGACGGCGGTCGTCACGGGGGCCGCCATAGCCGCGGTCACCACCACGGTCGTCACGGTAGCGGTCGCGTCCACCGTAGCCATCGTCGCGATCGCGGCGGTCGAAGCGGTCATCGCGGGGACCACCGCCATTGCGATCGTAACCACGGTCATAGCCACGGTCGTCACGGTAGCCACGCTGGTCGCGATCGTCATTGCGACGATCATAGCCGCGGTAACGGTACGGGTCGTCGCGACCACCACCATAGCCACCGCCGCCATATCCGCCACGGCGACGATCGTCGAAGCGTCCACCGCGGCCACCACCACCTTCTGATCGGGGTGAATAACGAATTAGTCGGCGTGAACAGAAAAAAAAAGAGAAAAAAAAAAAAAAGAAACCCAAAATCAACGTAACATGAAAACATACCACGCTTGGGAGGACCAAAGTATTTGCCGGGTGTGGGTGTCCTAGGACGAGCACGACGGGCCTTCTCGATGCTCAGAGTACGACCTTCAAGCTCCTCGCCCTGGAGGCCCTCCTTGGCAGCATCGGCCTGGTCAGAGGTAACCATCTTCACGAAGCCGAAGCCACGAGACTCCCTTGTGTGCGGATCGCGCATGATCTGGCACTTCTCAACCTCTCCATATTTCTCAAACATGCGGGTCACTTCAGCCTCAGTAAGGCGTGGGTGAATGCCAGTGACGAAGAGATTAGAGCCCGGGTTAATGGCATCTCCATCACCATCCCTGCCGCCGCCGTTGTCTCGAGGAGGAGCTCTGTAACAAAGGGATAGCCTGTTAGCGACACTTCCATCGCATGGGTAAACGAGGTAGATGATGGAGATACGATACGTACCGGTCGCGCTCACGGTCGCGGTCACCGTTGGCGGGAGACGCAGAACGACGGCGCTCAGTTACTTCGTCATGACGAGGGGACGCGCTGCGACGTTCGTCGTAGGTGCGAGCAGGCTCTTCTGTATGTCGATTGGCGGCTTGTCAGAATCAATTGAGTTGAAGTCTCGAGGCAGTTGCAACTCCAGCCACGGCTGGGAGAATCGAATTGAGAAAATGAGTCAAAGCAGTATCAATTCCAGAGCATCAATTCCGCTAGGCGAGCGCGTCATGATGATGGGCATCTGAATCGAACAAGTCGGATATCCAGACGTCGATTGTGTTTGGCTATGGCGAATCAAGAACCACAGAAAAAAAAAAAAAAAAAAAAAAAAAAAAAAAAAAACTGTTGACGCGGGTTCAATAGAAGGGATGGGGTCGGGACGAACCATCAAACCGATCCACATTCGCGGAGTCGTAGTCCATCGAAGTAGACGCCATTTTGTGCTATGCTCCTTGTGTATTGAGTTGTCCGGGACGCGGCCTGTGATGCTATTGACGGCGACGCGATTGATGTGTGGAGATTGATGCAGTCGGTGGTGATGTACCAGATGGGATTGCGTGGGCAGTAAAACAGAGATGTTAGAAGCTCAAGTGGGTCAGTGCTCGGATTAGTAAGACTTTATGGAGCACGGAAGCGTCCAATCTTGTGATCATGGGCTGAGAATGACAACGAAATAATCAAGAGCGGATGGGAGTCGATGATTGTCCAAACGGCAGGATGGAAATTGGATATGAAACCGGTTTCGTGCAGGATCAGAGAAATCAACCAACTCAATTGAAAGTTGCAAAAATTTCTATTGCTTCGTGGCCAGGGAGGAGAGGGATTGCAAAGGATGAAAGCGAGAGTGAGAAAGAGTTTCGACATCTGATTGGGTCTGACGTCTTGGGTACGGAGCAACGCTAGTTCGAATGGGGTAATCATCTGTTTTGGGCACGATGCTGCCTGCCTCAGATCGATAAATGTCTGGAACAGACGGGCATTTGGCATTTGCGAACCATCCACAGGGTGATGCAGAATGGTTGGATTGAGTATAACAATTACCTAGCATACAAAGTTAGTACTTTACCTACCTAAGGTACCTCAGGAATCTAACACTATCTTCTCTACCGGCAACACGATATCGGTGCAGTCCATGAAGCAAAAGATGCTACTAAGACCAGCTAGAAATAGGGTCTCATCTTACCTAACCCCCAAAGACCTACAACTCATCCCATCCATCGGCCTTATCATCAGCCAAAGATTTCTCCACATCGACAGTTTCCTCAACCCGAATGTCCAAAAACTTTAATCCCTCCATCGCTCGTCCCCCACATGCTCTCTCCAGCGCCAGAAACGCAAAGTGTCCACCGACCACCGGCCGCGCCTTGAATTCGTTCCCGGCCCCGAAACCACCCGTGCCCTCCGTCTCGTACAGGTCCGTAAAAGGCCTGTTGGTGCTCGTTTCATCCACCCAGAGTGCCACGCTATCGAGCAGCACCTTGCGCGTCTTGTTGCTGGCTACGGCCGCCGCAAAGAATTCCCAGTCGCTCTTGGTGTAGCGCGCCCGGCTGTCGAGCGGGAGGCCATACTTCTGCATGACCGCAAAGTACCAATCGCTCTGCATCTTGTAGATTTTGTCTGGGATGAAGGGCTGCCACTCCCTGCTGGCGACCACCTCATCGTTGTTGGAAAGTGGCCTTTGCTGTTCCCTATGACTTGCCGAGATCGTCGTCGAGGCTGTCTTGTCACTGGACGGCGGCACGTGAAAGCAAAGCAGCGACTCGGCGTAGAGGTTGTAGAGCGTCGTCCACGAGCCGTACCAGTCGTAAGCAAGCTTGGCATGCGTACCATCGCGTGAAATTCCCAATTTTTGCCACTTCGCGATATATTCTTCTGCAATATCGCGATAGTATTTCGCGTCGACTTTATGGTCCAGCATCTCCGCAATGTCCGACATGGCTCGAAGGCCAATGATGCCTTTGAGTGCTAGATTTGTCTGGTATGGCAGCCAGCCTGCAAAGTCATCTGTTGAGAGCTGGTTGGCCGGCATAAGGGCTTCCTTTACCAGCCAAGCTGACCATTGTTTCCATAGCTTGTACGATCGCTGTGCCCAGCGTTCGGCTTCCGCCAGTCCCCCTGTGCCCATTTCACTCCAGCTTTTGTCAATGCCTTGGGGGTCGACAACACGACGTTGGATGTCAGAGATATTGAGCCTCTGAGTTGCTTGCATGACAGCGGGGCCTTTCGGATCCGGAGCTGCATCGTAACGGTAGGCGTTGATCAACGCTAATCCCATTACGAGCATGTTTCCGCACTCTTCCAATGGCATAAACTCGTCTTTGCCGTCCGCGTGCCCCGTCATGTTTGGGAAATGATATCCTAGATCGTGCATGCTATAATCGTTGGGATATTGGCCAGAGAGCTGGTGCTCCAAGAGTGGCTCTAGGAGGTAGGCCAGCCAGCGCGGATTGGTGTAGAGAAAGAATGGAAATGCTGGAAAGATGACATCAACAGTCTGGCAGTTTCCATTTGAGGATATCTCCTTCAGGAACAGCAGTGGACTGTCAGGGGTTCCAGAGAACTCGGTAGCACCAAGTACTTGTCTGGCCGACAGGGCAGCAATCTCCTCATACTCCTTGGAGCCTGAAGCAAAGGCGTCTCGCGAAAGCTGCTGGGAATATGCTAGGGCGAGCGAGCTAGCTGTCTTGAAATCCCCATAGTGATAAGCCACCATTTCATCCGCAGTCTCAAAGAAGCTGGCCCAATATGGCCGCATATGGGTCAGTCCTCTGGCCGCGGCGTATTGAAGAATTGGATCCTGAATGAGAGCGAAGGAGAACAATACGCTATCATCGTTTTTCTTGGCCTCGCTGTTGTTTGCATCCAGGTTGAAGGTTTTTGAAAAGGCAAAAACCGGTTCCGAGTCCATGATGCCTCGGAACCGGTGGTCGGTGATATTTTTTAGGTGGCCATGATGTGCAAACTGTTGCCGCAAAGCAGCAGAGGTACCTGCCTGGTGATTGACATCTGCAGGGGCAGAGAAGTGTACGGTCCCCCATTCACCCCTGTCGTTGAACTCGGTGTACAGTTCCTGGTTGAGTCTCGAGATTCTCCATGTCTTACGCGGTTGACTGGCGTCACCCTGGGGAGTGAGTACCTCGTCGTGCAGATCCCAACGGATCTTGTTGTACCTATTGCCGCTCACCCACTGACCATTGATGTCAAGGTATATACTGATACCAAAAGAACCCTCAACGTAGACAGACAGATAGGCAGCCGGCAACGACTGTCTGAGTGTCGATGTGGGGGTTATGGGCGAAAGAAAAGAAAGAGTCACGGTAACCGAAGAGTTGGCGGCATTGTCCGGGATGGCGAAGGTCAAGTTGGTGGTAGACGCATCAAATGTTGTACCCAGATACTCGGGATATGCTATGGTGTAATCCTGGTCGGAATGCAGGGAATCATGTGGGCGACCAAGAAGCGGGAAGACGGTCTGAGAGTCTGGCACGGAGGCCATAACCCCAAAGCCGATGTTTTCGCCCGTCCAGAATATCGGCCATGTCTCCCAAGGCTCGACTCGGGCGGAGCTAAGCCACGTGCTGAGATACGGATTTCGAACTGCATTTGGCACCCTCGGTCAATATCGAGTCAAGGCTGCGTGCTTCAGGAATTGATGGAAGGCAAGCCTCAGCTTACCAATCAAGGGCACCACTGGAGGGTTGAGTGTCGAAGCCCCAGACAGGGCTACGAGGCCCAGGCAGCACCAAGTGTTGAATCGCATCTTTCCCGGGATGAAGGCGGTAGTTACGATGACCGCATTTCACGCGTAAAGGTTTGTCGTGTTTCGTTACGTATGCCACAGAATATTTTGTTTACCCTGGCTTTGAATCTTAAATAAATAAATAAAAATCTGATATCTTCAAATGTACGATTGACACAAGCGATGGATAAAGAAAGTTCCAACAGTGAGGCCGATCCAGCGGCTGTAGTGTTCCTGGCTGAATCAGGTTTCTTTCAGGTTTGTTCGGATGCTTTTCTTCCCAAGCCCTACAGTAGGCATACAGTGAAGGAATGGATGACTCGCCGCGTTGCAGCAACAGTTCGATCTCGAATGTGCGGAATTTTCAATTCAAGATCCTCCCTCTTTTGTTAAAGTATGCTTCTGTTGTTTGAAGACGTTTGACCGGCAATGAGAGAAAAGAACAAAAACAGTGTTGAGCCGAGGCAAACGAACCCTTCTACAATCCAAACATGCAGTAGTTGATTTTTCCTGCAGGCAAGGGTAGGTACTTTGCGGTAGATCCTACCGCGCGTATGTTCACACGTGGAAAAGGGCGTCAGTTCAAAGCATGGCAGGATGATACTTGACCAACAAGCTTCATGCCCCTGGAGCCCCGGAGCCCCAGAAATTTCCTTTCTCCGCACCTGACAATAGTGCCTGATGCGACAAAGTCCAGCGGGGTCTTTCCCCACATCAAAACGTGCCATGGCTTGCAGCCTGGTTCAGATTGATTGGTCGCGCTTGAGCACAAAGGAAACGACCAAACTGTGAGGTAATTATCCATCTCCAGCTTTCGCTCTGGTCATGGCTCGGCTGTTCCATTCGCCCGTTCAAAAAGGGAGCTAATAACATTTTGCCAGTTCGAGTCAGCATCTTCCTTCTGGAGAAAAAAACTTACACGTACCGCAAATATTACGCGTGTCTTGTCTCGGCCAAACGGGATATCAAATGCAGCTTCGCCAGTCTCGGCAACTGCGCATCTTGATTTGTTATTTTAGTTGATTCTATTTTTGTTACTTTTTCTGAGTTGCTGCGAATGGAATATTAGAAGCACATACCTTGGCTGTAGCATAATTTCAAGCACGCCACTCTGCTGCTTGTCAAGCGCACTTCTCTCAGCCGCATCAGACTGACGGTTCACGTCGCAGCTTCGGTTTAATCATCCGAATCCCGGTCAAAGCCGACCCGACGGGCTAGATAGGTACTGTAAGAAGTATGCGCCCTTAAGTTGACAGGTTTAGAGGTTGCATTGATCCTAGTCGCCTAGTACAAGGTTTGTCAACTACTAGGCACACGGTTCGGCATCACTCTCTTTCGGGTTCCCCTCACCTCAGCGGTATGGATTTGCCCTGGCCAAGTAATCCATAAGCACCAGCTAGACCTGGCACGAAGTTCCGAAATCATACAAGTTGCCTTTTTGCATTGTCACTTTTTTATCAGTGAATGGGGTTAATATGGCCGGGCTAGCATATATTAAACTTTCAAGCATTATGGCGCCCTTCACTTAGATATCTGCATACCATTTGTTTACCGACTATCTTTCCTGGTTATCTTTCTCCTAACATCAAGTTCTTCCTGCTTTTGACTCTCATTGAGCATCTTTTTGCCTTGTTGTTTTCTCCTTGTTTCCTGATCAAACTAAACCAACATGCAATTCTATATCACGTATGTATTCTTACTCTCATTTCGCCCTCGTTTTCGCCGCCGCCCTTGTTCCAGTCCTATATCCTAATGGCGCTGTTACAGCTGAACCTCCATATTACATGCCGAGTGATGAGTATGGCAGATTACATGTCGATGCTTACGAGCATAACAAATATATAGCCACTGCCGTAACTGCGAAGAACGGCGCCCTTGCAGTGGATCGCGGGACAAGAAAAAGTACAAATGAACCATTTGGACCGACTTATCTTGCCTCGTTGGACTACAAGCCGGCCTAAAACCAACGGGTCATAAGCTTTGGGGCTGTATACCTTGTGATCCCAAACAAAGTCCAATCAAATATACATGCCCACCGACTGAGGAGATCAAGTGGACATCCGGGTGCCGGAACCAATGCTCAAAGAACATTTAAACCGGGGAGGAGATAACAAAACGCGTTTAAAATGTACATTAATCAAGTTAAATAAATTTACATATCTAGGAAGTCAGGTCACTAGTGGGCAAAATGAAAGGGCCAAAAAAAACAAAAATAGCTTTTCGGCCCTTTTCCCTCCTTACTCCAACTCTTCAAATATCCATTAGTGGGGTTGACAGAGAAGACGGAGGGACCCCCAGACCCGACTACTCAGCCCGTAGCGATCAACTTTAGTTCTTTCGATTGGTCCCGTCACTGCGGGAATATCCTCGCCTCGCTTCAGCCAACATTTCTGCCACTCACTTATCGCGAAAATTTATCCGACGGGATTTTTTAATCAAGTTAGTAGCAATGTTTCCATTTCGCCCGCGGGGATAGTGAGGGCCACCATGTCATTGATCTAGCTAGTTTCCCATCTCTGGACTTGACTGGCGCACTTGTAAACCCCTTGATTTTTATTATTTTGTCTGGGCATGCCTGGGCTCTTTTTCTATTTTTTATTTTTCTTTTCCCGAAATCTTTGCCCCTTATGGAGTCGCGACCCCCTTTGGTCTGGTTTGACATGTCTATATCCGGAAGACATGCCGTGGTCACGACACCTGTGTCAAAGAGGATGATCCCCTACCGTCGGGTTTGGCATCTTTGACCTAATTCAAGGTCGCATCCCGACTGAAGGACCCGCGTTGGATGCTGCCGGTCCTTCAGGAGGGGAATGAACTTTTGTTACTTCCATCAATATTCATCCTCCCCCTCATATAAGCCGAGCTAATCCGTCCCGTCCCCGCCGACGGTACCACGGCCCTGAAAATAACGGGCGCGTTGATATGATCCAGTTACGACGGCCTATCACTCAAATTTTCCGTGCCATTACTTAATGCCCATACATTTCCCCCTATACTTTACTTAGTCTCGTCCGCAATACCCAAGGTCTTTCTCCTTGCCTCACTGTTCTTCTCCCAAACACTTGTTTATAATCATATTCCCACAAAAAGAAAAACCACTCGAAACTTAACAAACCTCGAGGAAACAAACAAAAAAAGACACCATGGGCTCCATAGAAAACCCGGAAGCTATTGCTTCAGCCATGATCCATATACTCCCGCTGGCTGGCAAGGTATATGGAATCACAGGTGGCGCAAGTGGCATCGGCCTAGCCACGGCCCAGATCCTTTCAAGGCGGGGCGCCACGGTGTGTATCGCCGACATTGACCCAAAGGCGATGGCGAGCGCAGAAGTATACTTCTCTGGACAGAGCGGTGCTAAATATAGCATTACCAAGGTGGACATATCGAAGCGGTCCGAAGTTAATGCTTGGGTGGACGGGATAATAAGCCAGTTCGGCAGGCTCGACGGCGCGGCAAACGTTGCCGGTGTCATTGGCAAGATCCACGGCACCGTTCCGGTGTCTGAGATGGATGATGACGAGTGGGATAGGATCGTTGCCGTCAACCTCACCGGTACCATGTACTGCATGAGGGCGCAACTGAAGAATATCGTGGACGGAGGCTCCATTGTGAATGTGGCATCGATACACGGTCTCAAGGGTATGCCATGAACAACATTATGATGAACTTGGATGCCTCCACTACTGTGCTGACTTTTGACTCTTCTCCCAGGCTTTGCCAACCATGCTGCATATGACGCGAGCAAGCATGGTGTGATTGGCTTGACCAAAGCTGCGGCACAAGAGAACGGTGCCAGAGAAATCAGGGTCAATGCCGTTGCTCCGGGTGCCATTTACACCCCTTTGATGCAGAAGAACTGGGACATAACAGGACGACCCAAAGACGCGCCTTTCGATGACCCCAGCGCTTTCAGAAGACAGGGCACCGCAATGGAGACAGGAAACGTTATTGCGTTCCTGCTTGGTCCTGATAGCACTTTCGTGAGCGGAAGTGTTTATTCTGTCGACGGTGCTTGGATATGAACTTTGTCTCGGATGATCTTATTCTTAATCACTTTTCAGCATTTTAGCCAGCGAGCAAGTTTGTTCCGAGGGAAAGCTGGCCAGTCCAGCTAGCTCATACATCACGATGTCAGCGATGCAGCTGCCCCTTCTATCACACTTTACATACTGCGAATATTCGTTTGATGCATCTCTATACCCCGAGAGTTTAGCATTATTGAAGGATTACCTCCCTCATTGCTTCCTTTTGAATTGGCAAAAAGTCGATGCCCCTACATGTATCTTGAAAATTCCTTTTCAATAACACGAGAGTCATGCTTTACGGCGTACATTTGCTTCAGTTATTATTCTGCGGGTGGTGGCCCTTCATATCGAATAGTAGGAAAAACCAAACTGACAGATGACTCCATGTGGCGATAGTCCGACCGCTGTCCGAGATCAGTTTACCAAACATCCTCGGGGTTCACCTCGTGGTTCTCGCCGTCGTCGCGTATGTGTTTGCGCTTGACGTCACGCGCGCACGGTTTCCGCATATCGTAGGCGTCCTCGGAGTCGAGGGTCGGGTCGCTCGAGTGGTCACCGTAGTAGTCCTTGACTACCCTGAAGACGCTATAACCCATGCTCTTGTAGAATCGGATGGCCTTGTGGTTGGACTTGCGAACAAACAGATCGACGAACCAGGCGTCGCCGGCGTCGGCGGCCGCCTCGAGCTGCTGCGACAGCAGCTTGCCGATCCCCAGCCTACGCGCCTCGGGGGCCACGGTCACGGCCGTGATGTGCGCGTGCCACGGGAGATAGTGTTCAGAATATTTGTAGATGTCCGGGGAGGACTCGAGCTTTCCCATGACTGTTGTTTTTCACATTCAAAGCGGCG
This sequence comes from Pyricularia pennisetigena, assembly GCF_004337985.1. Lineage (NCBI taxonomy): Eukaryota > Fungi > Ascomycota > Sordariomycetes > Magnaporthales > Pyriculariaceae > Pyricularia > Pyricularia pennisetigena. The sequence continues at coordinate 1,912,894 of NC_043742.1, forward strand.
GGCGGCCCATACAAAAAGGCGTGACCAGGTGAGCAAATCGGTCAGCTTTTTGTTTTTTTGCCCGTTTGTTAACTTTCTCAAGCCCGACTTCAGGCCTCAAGGGTGACGCAGCCCGGAAGACGCACTGTAGCCGATGATGTTGCCATGCTGATCTTCGGCAACCTGGAAGAGAGACGGCCACTTGGCGTGGTACTGGAGGTAGAAGGAAAGGTCGTAGGTCTCGGTGAAGGGGTCAAGGTTGCATTTGGACAGCTTGCTGAGGTCGCTGGGAACGAATTGCCGAAAGTTGGCCATTGTGCAAAGGCAAACCACGGTTGCGACAGATTATCCGGTGATGGCGGCAGGGCCAGTTTCGGCTGTATTATTGCTTTGAGATTTGAAGAATTTCTCAAAGCTCTAAAAGCTTCCCCGCTAAAGACGGTCCCCCTGCATGCACAAAGAATGCGAGTTGCTGCTCAGCGCACCGATTGCTGAATTATGGCGGGGACCCATAGCGGTACAAATTCCCCGCACGGCCAGGGACTTTCATTTTCGTTCGAGGGTTCACTGTGTGGGGGTTCGAGGCTAGACACGTCTCTTTGTCGTACGGGACGCGAATTCAGAGCTTCAATCTACCTCATTGGACTGTTTATTTCTTTGATACTTGAGATCGTTAATCTGACTCGGCTGCAAAATACATAGTAAATCATCAGGCTCGCCAACTTTCAACGGGAGTGGCAATTATTTTTCGTCCCTGCTGTCGCGATCCATCTCAGCTTGCTTGCGTCCATGACCGGATTTGCTTTTCTGTACTGATGAAACTGCAAAGCAAATTGAGTCTTCGCTGTTTTCAGTCTTTTCTGTTGGCTCATGTCTTGCCCCACCATATTCTACGGCATCGATGCATAAGCTGAGTGAGGTAAGGTACCGTTAACTTTTCAACCTGCATAAATCCGATTCCCTCCCGTTTGTGCCTTGCAAGCTTCCGTGCTACGTATTTGTTGGTAAACATTTTCATGCGTAACACATGTCGTCTGGTCAGTAGCATGGTGACTGCATGGTATAGGGATGTAAAACTTTGGTAGAATAGTCGCCATATAAACTGGGGCTTTGTTTTCTGCTATAACTACAGCAAAGTAACAAACAGCCCACGCAGTTGCCAGGACATGCTCCCCACATTGATGCCAGTAAACACCGACAAGCGGTCATCAATCAATCCGCCAACCACACCACTAACTAGACTTGGTTCTAGAGCTCCATGGTACCGCTGCCTGTCCAACTGAATCCTTTTTTTTTTTTTTTTTTTTTTTTTTTTTTTTTATCAGTATCACAGGAACATCCACCAGCGACTCCATCCGCGGCGCCCAACAAATAGCGGGCAAAGGTTGTCTACAACGGCGGCTTGTGCAAAGCACCACTCGATTTGCGCCCAACTTGCCTAGTTCGCACGATCAAGTCAACGAACCACCATTTCTATTCGCTCAGCTCCGCCCACCACTGAAGCTAGTTGTGGAAGCAAATCCGTCTAGTGTGTTTGCAAATTGTATGTTGGTGCAGTACCGGGAGGAATTGAGAAAAACGACCTTGGCAGCATAACGGCCCCTACAAGGAAGGAGCCGACATTCTGCAAAATGTCACCATCACCGCAAACCCCACTGCATTCACGCCACACATCGGTAGCAGACTCCTTCTCCATGTCGCCCTCGATGGACCGGCGACAGTCCCGGTCTTCCTTCAACGATGCACCCTTGACTCCACACCGCAACAACAGTTTTGGCACCGCCGACAACACGATGGACTTGAGCGGATTCGGCAGCGGCGGTCACAACATGGCGGGCGGCGGCTCCGGACTTGGCAATCTGGCCGACGAGCTGGCCGGTGCCTTTTCGGACGAAGACGAGGATGACGACCCATACTACGAAGAAGGCGACAACTCGGCCATTGGTATCGCGGTCACTACCGACGATGCTATGCATACAACTCGAGACAGCGGAGTCGACATAGCCAGCGCCGCCGGCCGGGGAGGAGGAAAGAAGATGAGCGGTGACGGTCTCGGTCTGCCAACGCCAAGGGGCCATCGGAGGAAAGCGAGCGATTATGATGGAAGCGAATATGGGTCGGACTCTGATCTGGACACGACAGATATGCCACCGAGTCTTGTCGCCAAAATTGATGCGGTAGAGTCTCTAGCAAGGAGGGGAACGGAGAGCAACGGAGGCCCCACGGATGGCGTCTTTCAGAGAGTAACGAATCTGCTCCGCGACCTGGGTCCCCAGGCTGGGGTAGAGGGTAGCACAACTAGGCGAGCTTTACATCCCTAGGAACGGGCAGGTAGTAGAGAACACCCAGCTAACATTCCAGATTTCCATCCAGGTTGATCACAACTCACACAGCTCTATCCACGCACCTGCACCACCAATCACGCCAAATCCAGACCCTAAGCTATGCTCTCTTCGCGCCGACATCAATACCCCCAGATGTTGAGACGGTAGAGGAGCTTATTCCCCTTCTCGACGCTCTGTCAGAAATCATACCACGACCTGCCACTGCGGCGCACGCCTCCCTGGCCTCGCTGCACGCCGTCACAGCAGATGTGGTGCAGACGCTCAACTACCTGTCGGACACCCTGGCCATGTCCCGGCAGACGACCAACGCGGCCACACGTCGGCTGCGCAGCGCCAAGGAGATGGTAGCCGAGATTCGCCGCGAGGACGATGAGCGTGAGGAGGCGGAAATTTGGCTTACCAGGCACAAGTGGGGCGAACGGCTAGCCAGGCGGGAGTGCGCTGCTGTCTGCAAGGACGTCGTCGGCGGCTTCGAGGACGTATGCAATTCATGGCGGGCCAGGATACTGGGGCAAGCCGAGGCTGGCCCGACGGCTGCCTGAGTGACGACCCCTGGCAGGCAGCTGGCTGTGTGGTTATCTAATTTGCCCTTGCAGGTGCGAAACCACGCCGTTCTTGGGGAGCTACAGTACAAAGATGCGGACTGCTTCTTATTTCTTTGCTTTTTACTTGTCCCTCTTCTTTTTTTTTTTTTTTTTTTTTTCTCAAGAGGGATGGCTTTTGCTATGCATACCCACTTGTAGTTTCTTATCTCTGTTAGTGCATAATTTTTTGACGCTAGTAGACATGGCAGAGAAAGCATAATGCCGACTTTGCTTTGGCTGTAGCGATGATCACGATCGGCGTTTTTGGGGGACAACAAGAGAACCATATAGAAAAAGAACCATGTTCCCAAGGATGAACATGGACACCCGATAGGTTTTTCTCGGCATAGATTATCAAATGTGCGGATGTTGGAAACGGCGAATCTGGAGTCCTTTCCACGGAATATATTTATATATATACCAGCAGTCAAGTCAACCTTGTTTGTTTGGTTGTCGTAACGCACAAGAGCATAAAGCATCGCGATAAATTGGTATTATTATCAAAATCTACAAAGCCGGCCCAAAAATACATGATCAACGTGCTAAAACATGAAACTATAGCCACCACAGACAACGTATTATACCGATACCCGACGGACTACCATGAAGCTACTCTCAACCCTCACTCCTCGCCAATTTTGAGCGTATACGGCGAGCTCGACCTGGTCCCGCTGATCATACTTCCGTTGGCGTGCCGAAATGGCATAGCAACGCTTGCAGACCTCGATTCAGGCCCTACGTAAACGTCGTCGCCGTAGAGCCCACTCGTAAAGGTCTTCCTGGTGTTCCTCTTGTGCGAACTGCCGGGACCGTCGCCCAAATCGACCGGAGGCGCATCGCGCGTCCTCCTCGCCCCCGAGACCCCGGCGACGCCCTCCTCGTCCTCCGTGATGATGACCATCCACACCCCGATGGCGCCGTTGCCGCCCAGCAGCGGCGTGCAGTGGATCCAGCGGTGGCGGCCCTCGCCAGTCTTGGCCGACGCCACCCAGCGCACCTTGGCCGTGACGCCATGGCCCTCGGCCAGCGCCGCCGTGAGCTCATCACGCACCCGCGAGGAGCCCCCGATCTTGCTCATGAAGTGGCTCTGTAGGATGCCGGGGACGCGCAGGCTCGGACTCGCAAACAGGATCTTGAGGTTCGGGTACGGCCGCACCAGCAGGTAGTTCTCGAAGATGCCCGTCAGCCTGCCGCTGGGGCTTGGCGGTGGGGCGCTGTGTGGGACGGCGCTCGCGGCGGATACGCCGTTGCCGGATGTCGCGGCTTTGCCGTCCTTGCGGACGAGGTCACCGTCGTCGAGGTCGTCGAGGTCGTCGAGTGGGTCCTGGCTTTCGCCACCGCCGATGCTGCTGGCCTCATCCCGGATCAGGACCCGCGGCTTGTGCCAGTTCTGCGTCTGCGTGGCGTCCGAGGCCTGGAGGTGCTCCTGGTGCGTGTGTAGCCGGTGGAGGGCGCCGCCGTGCTTGCGGACCGTCTCGAGCTCTTGGAGGTTGAACATCTCGCAGAGCTGCCGGATCTCTTCCTTCTTCTCGACCTGCGGTGCAGCCTCGTCCGACTTGTTTTTGTCCTTTTCCTCAGTCTCGTCGACCAAGCGACGCAGGGACTCGAGGCCGACGCAGTCCTTGGCAAGACCGGAAACGTCGACTTGGGCGCCGATAAAGTACCGGACTGCACCGCGGCTGTCGTACAGTGGGGCAACCATGAGAAGATTCCTGATGGGTTGTGTGCCCGAGGTCAGTTGCGAAACACATAAAGGAGGCGGTCAAAAAGATCCCAGCGAAAAAAAAAAGGGCCTGCGCACATGAATGGTGATCCGTCTCTCCTGTAGTTCAGAAACGTCTCGTAATGCTCCTTGCCTGCGAGGACCTTTTCCTTGATACGTTTAACTGAGAAGGGATTTGTTTTTGGTCCTTGAAGGAACCTGCAGTTCCTGCCCAGGACATAATTCATGCCATACTGCGTCGTCCGGTGGAACTCTGTCGCGATGGTCAGCATAAAGGGGCGCATTACAAAAGTCTTTTAAAAAAAACGAAAAGTTCAAAGATACGCATGCTGGCTGCCGCTTACCTTCAGAAGCAAAGACTATGGGGTTGTCATGCCTTGAGGGATCAGTCAGACAGAAAACTTCAGCCAGACCCTCAGACATCTCGCGCAGGTGCGGAGGCAGAGTCCCGGTAATACGTTTCCTGATGGAGATGCTCACGGTCTGTATCCAGACGTGTGTGATGTACGCCGGCAGGTCGTCCCTCGCCAGTGCCTCAAAGGCTGCGTCGGCACGCTGCCTTAGTGACTCGTTCATCGTCGCCATGACTTCGTGGCCAGTGAAGTCATGTCCTGGAATTGGTTCAAGGGCTTCGATGATGGCGTTTGAGTACTCAACGGCTTTGACCGCCTTGAGCGCATCGAGATAGTAAATCAAAAGCGGCAAAGATGAAGGGCGCTGACCACACAGGAAGGTGGTGAAACGTTGCAGGATGATCGGGTCGTCGAAAATCGTCTGCAGGTGCTCCTTGGAGAAGAGTAGCTCGGAACGCTTTTCCAAAGAGTAGAGACCAGCCTCCCCCACGGCCGGCCCCACGAGGTCGAAACTCCCTGGCTCAACATCTTCCTCCTGCAATGGCTCGAGTGCTGCGTCATCGTCGCCGGCCTTTGTCTGAAGCGCTGCCAGGGATATGGCGGTGTTAAGATATGTAGAGGCTGTTGATGCGGCCTTGGATCTACTTGATAAAATACTCGGCTGATATGTCGATGGGGGTGGTGATTGAGTTCCCATAGTGAACACGTCTGGTTCGGGCGAACGGACCCTGGTGGATGGTGGTGATTTTATGCTTGTCCCGAGTCTATCAGCACAAGATTTGTATGGTTAGCGCCGGTGGCCCTCCTACAAGGAAAAGAGGGGAGCGCAGGCATCTTGTAGGCAGGATGATAAAAAGCTTATAATAAAGAAAGCAAAAGAAAGTTCATGTTAAATCGTACCCGCCCCTGTGTTGGTTTTCGCCGTGTCTTAGCCCACTGTGGCTGATGGGACTGGCTATTGCAGGTTCCATATTGAGATCTCTTGTTCCTGCTATGATGTTATCTAAGGTCATGGCAGTCTTCAAGCCGAGATCGGCTGAGGGGCGTCGACTGTGGTTCGGCCTTCTGCGAAGAGGGATATCCGGGATGTCAGCGCCCTCATCACCATCAAGGTCAAATCGCTCCTGATCAACAGATATAACGTTCATCGCCGGCGCACGGTGGTATGCAACAAGTACACTATAATACCGCAGGTTTTGGGTCAGGCTCTGACGAAGCAAAATACTGCCTAGAAGGGGCTGAAGATCCCTTGCGGTTGCACGTAAGGAACCAAACAGTTTCGAAAAATAAGCAACTTGTAATAACAGTACGACCTACCTAGCCATTAGGGGCCCGTTTCGAGGGACAAAGAAAGGGAGGGGCAAATGAGGCTTTAATAGTCGGATGGCGCTCGGCTTCCCCGGACTACATTTCTTTTACGACGGGCGGGAAGGGACAGCCCAAGCTACTTTATATACGCCAAACCCTAGTGGCGTACAAAGGCGCCGTGCCAAGAGAGCATAACAATTCTGCTCGGGAAGTATCCGTCGCTCGCAACAACCCATAAAAAAGGGCCACCCTGTCTGAGACCCGTTGCGACGGAAGTATTTTACGGTACGTCACCATGCCCTCAACGCCATCTCCCGGCAATCCTACGGCAGCAACTGCATGTACTATAGTAGCAGTATCCCCCTGTGGGGGCTAATCTTACATAAAAACTCAGACTTACAAGGTCCTTAGCAAGGTATGGATCTCCTGGATGTCTTTTCACGCCAATAGGGCAATTGCAGAAGATCTCCATACTAGCCCATCTAATAATTCTCCAGCGAAAGGACGGCAAAGTGACACTTGTATGGTGCTGCTAAGCAGACACCAGATAAGACGAAATACGAAGCTTGCTTACATGGGTATATTCCAGGGCCCCCCTGTTTTGCTAAGATACGAAAATCTGGGGAAGTGCTGAGGCTGTTGGCTTACAGAACTCATGGTACTAGAGTACCGGTTCTTTGTACAGCCAAGACAGGTCTCACTCCTAACTCCTTTATGGAGTATAAATTCGGTGTTCGAAGTGGTAATTCGTACAACAGTAATTCAGGATTCGAACATAAAATTGTCCCTTGTGTATCATGGTACAGTTGACTAATACAGCGAGGACGAGCCCAGCCAATTTCTGTGTACCGTATGCAGGAACGCCACCTATAACTGCAGTCAGTGTTTACAGTTTAACTACACTAATATAAATTGTGAACGAGGAAAAAAAAAAAAAAAAAAAAAAGTCAATATCTGCATAATGTCGACAAGCTTTCCCTGCACGCTCATGTATCCAGGGGGTAATTTGATAAGGAGAAATTCGAGTTGCAATGCGACAGTCTCGCCTGTTGATATCCACTTACTCCAGTGATGGAGCAACTGAACAGAGATCGTTCCACTTGGTGCGCGATCGCGATTATCAGAACAAGGATTTGAGAATCGAGATTCGTTTTAATGTTGACCTTTTTAGGTGAGCTGCAACAATCAAAGCATTGTCCGGTAAACTGCAAGGCTGGTGGACTAGACACTTTGCCCCATATCTAACAAAGAGCGCCAGGCCGACGTTGTTGTCTAGGCTCCTTAGTGAACCTCGGAAGCAATGACAGCCGGGGCCAAGACGGATGAAAGCCGTCCATACAAACCCTGCGTGCGGAGTAGATGTGCGGCTGGATGAACAAGCTTGTAGTGCCACCAGAAGGGCCTGCACTTGTTCTTTCGATGCGCGGAGAAAGCGACGCTGGTCGAAATCCTAAACTCTAGAGACCTCGTGGCAATCATGCCCACGTTTGCAACCATGTCTTCTGGGGCTCGAAAGCTATTGATTTCGAATAGGCTAGCCCCATCGGGACCCATGACCTTGTGGGTAGTGAGGTCAGTGCGGGAAAACTGTTGGCGCCAATGCTAAGACCAAGGTTCATCCAGCTAATCCAAGGTTGGCTAGCGCTCACCGACTGACAGACGCCATCTTGCGATATGTCGTAAAAGACAGGTTGTCAGCCGATTGGTACGGCTCTTAGTCTCGCGGATTTGATTACCCGGTGATGACCTCGAGTCAGTAAAGTCGTTTCGTCGCAGCCGTCGGTGATGTGACAGAGAAGCTGAAGGAGCAAGCGTCGCGTGAGTTGTAAACTCCCATGTGTGTTAGACACGCTACTTATAGCTGTACGCCAGCAAGCAAACGGTTCGATTGAACGGATGAGGCTGAGGTTAAGATGCTGTTATAACTCTTGTTTAAATGTCGTCGACTCACACAAAAGAAGTATTCGTCACGAGTGACTTTCCAACTTCGGCAAGAATGCAACATATAGCATGGAAATGTGCGAATTTTATACAACACCAAGCACAGTAATGTTGAGGAGGGGCGGTGGGTATAATATACATTGACTATGTACCTGTGTACTGCATATGATCTATCATTTCAAGGGGTTGTGCGTATATCATCAGAGCAAGATTCGCCGCAAAGTCATGTGATGTCAAAAATGAAATGGGCCCGATACCTTGGAACGGAACCCCTTACCAGGAACGATATGGTGATCGTCAAAACTTAGTCTTCGACTCACGTGAGGAGCAGCTCACGTGCAACCCGGCTCCTCGGGTGGGTCGATGTGGCTTGTAAACGATCCTATCGATAAGTCATCATTGTCCAGCCACACATACTTTTTTGGTTCAGTGTGGGGAAATTTTCAAGCTCCACCGGCTTTTCGGTGGGTGGGCGGCAGAAAAAAAAAAAAAAAAAATTGGAAGCTCTGCTCTGTCGGGATAGAAGCTATCGCGAGGGAGGACATACACCAGGAACGCCCAGCTAGGCCACTTCGTACCTTCAATTGCTTAGGTGCGATACATCTGTGGACAGGAGACCATTGTTCAATTCAGATTGTTGGTCAACAGCTGCAACATTACCGGTAAAAGCAAAGGCTTTTCAGAAACGCGCCAAGAACAAAACGATCAACATGGGCGGCAACAAGGACGCTCTCGCATTGGCGAAGAGGGACGAGGAGGTTGATGAGGAGTTCAGCATCAAGCCAGAGCAGGTCACACCTGCTCTCGACACAAGCAGCTGGCCGCTTCTTCTCAAGAACTATGACAAACGTGCGTGCGCTTGCAGCCTTTGACCCAACCGCGCGCCGCTTAGAGATGGGCAGCTTGCTAACATGACCTCACGTCTCTTCATTTCAGTGCACATCCGGACCGGACACTTCACACCCATCCCTAACGGCAGCACTCCTCTCCGTAGGGACATCAAGTCATACATCAGCTCCGGTGTGATCAACCTCGACAAGCCCTCCAACCCTTCCAGCCACGAAGTCGTCGCATGGATCAAGAGGATCTTGAGGTAGGACTACCAATACTACTCATAAAACTTGGGCAACACGCTAAAAATAGGCTCTTCAATGCAGGTGTGAAAAGACGGGACACAGTGGTACTCTTGACCCCAAGGTTACAGGATGTTTGATCGTGTGCATCGACCGTGCAACCAGGCTGGTTAAGTCGCAACAAGGAGCAGGAAAGGAGTACGTTTGCGTGATTCGCCTTCACGACAAGGTTCCTGGCGGCGAGCCCGAGTTTGCACGTGCACTCGAGACCCTCACCGGTGCCCTGTTCCAGCGCCCACCTCTCATCTCGGCCGTCAAGCGCCAGCTGCGTATCCGTACCATCCACGAGAGCAAGCTCATTGAGTTCGACAATGACCGTCATCTCGGTGTTTTCTGGGTCAGCTGTGAGGCTGGAACGTACATTCGGACTCTGTGTGTCCACCTGGGTCTCATGCTGGGTGTTGGCGCTCACATGCAGGAACTTCGCCGTGTCAGGAGTGGTGCTATGGACGAGACCAAGGATTTGCACACCCTTCACGACGTTTTGGATGCTCAGTGGCTGATGGACAACACCCGCGATGAGTCGTACTTGAGGAAAGTTATCCAGCCTCTTGAGACATTGCTCACGACCTACAAGAGGCTTGTGGTCAAGGATAGCGCCGTCAACGCTGTGTGCTATGGTGCCAAGCTCATGTTGCCTGGTCTCCTGAGATATGGTAAGTTGGAGTCTATTTTATGTTTTTATGCCTTGGAACCCGCACAATAACTGACTTGATCTTTTGCTCTACCCCAGAGGCCGACATTGAGCTTCACGAGGAGGTCGTCTTGATGACCACCAAGGGCGAGGCTATTGCGATTGGTATTGCCCAAATGTCAACAGTCGAGATTTCATCTTGCGACCACGGTGTGGTTGCTAAGGTGAAGCGCTGCATCATGGAGCGCGACCTGTACCCTCGCCGCTGGGGTCTTGGTCCTGTGGCCGGCGAGAAGAAAAAGCTCAAGGCCGATGGCAAGCTCGACAAGTTCGGCCGCCCCAACGAGGCCACGCCATCAAAGTGGACCCAGAACTACAAAGACTACTCCGCTCCTGCGCCTGACGCTGCAGCGCCTGCTGCTGATGAGACTACCGCTACCACGCAGAGCCCAGCAAAGGCTCTCCCCGCTCCTGAAGCCGAGCCAGAAGCCGAGGCCGATGATGGCAAAAAGCGCAAGTCAAAGCACGAGGGCGAAACGGCAGAGGAGAAGGCTGAACGCAAGCGCAGGAAGAAGGAGAAGAAGGAGAAGAGGGCCTCCAAGGCTGCTGCCGAAGAGGACAGCGATTAAATTTTCGGAACTATTCTCTCCTGAAGTCGCTCAAACCAATTCTCGTTTTCCGGTCATTCTCTCTCAATACTTGCCCAGGTTTGTTGGTAAGGGAACTTCCAGATCCTTTGATGCAGGGCGGTTTTGTCGAGCATGCCTCATCAACTATGGGCTGGAAAAGTGTACTTCTTGATCAACAAAAGAAAAGACCCAAGGATCACATTCAGGGCTGGGGTTAATTGGCGTTAGGATAGTGTTCTTTATACGGGCTCTGCATTTGTCACTGCTGTGTTTTCGATTGAATTTGAATTCTGCTTCCCCTTTAACCATCTCTTCACCATAGTTGCTTTGCGGCACCAAGTCAACCTCGATCATCCACCAGCGAAAGCACACGCTGCATTTTGACAGAGATGCGAGGATTTGTCACCACCATGTACCTCGATCTGGAACCATTAATCATTAGCGCCGCGTCACGTTTTGGCAAAGACGGGACGGCAGCGAACATGGTACAGCTGACTCAAATCAGGACCGAGGTATCTCGAGGTATCTGGGGGTCACTCTAGGGCCGAGAAGTTTGAATAAAGCCAACCATCAAGTCTTGGGGGATAGACAGATAAGTTATTACCGCGTGTCCTGATTACCGCCATCATTATGGATTTGACCGATCAAAACAAACTAAGCAAACAC